>NC_058135.1:50778033-50820409 GCF_016433145.1 Gracilinanus agilis
AATGTCCCAATTTTGCCACATCCCCTCCAACATTCATTACTCTCCCCTTCTTTCATTTTAGCCAATCTGCTAGGTGTGAGGTGATACCTCAGAGTTGTTTTGATTTGCATTTTTCTAATTATAAGAGATTTAGAACATGTTCTCATGTGCTTATTGATATTTTTGATTTCTTTACCTGAAAATTGCCTATTCAGGTCCCTTGCCCATTTTTCAATTTGGGAATGGCTTGATTTTTTATACAATTGATTTAACTCCTTATATATTTGAGTAATTAGACCCTTGTCAGAGTTTTTTGTTATAAAGATATTTTCCCAGTATGTTGTTTCCCTTCTGATCTTGGCTACATTGTTTTGGTTTGTACAAAAGCTTTTTAGTTATATATAATCAAAATAATTTATTTTACATTTTGTAATTTTCTCTAACTCTTGCTTGGTTTTAAAATCTTTCCTTTCCCAGAGATCTGACAAGTATACTATTCTGTGTTCACTTACCTTATTTATAGTTTCCCTCTTTATATTCAAGTCATTCACCCATTTTGAATTTACCTTGGTGTAGGGTGTGAGATGTTGACCTAAACCTAATCTCTCCCATATTGTTTTTCAAATTTCCCAACAGTTTTTGTCAAATAGTGGATTTTTGTCCCCAAAATTTTGCTCTTTGGGTTTATCATATACTGTCTTGCTGATGTCACTTACCCCAAGTCTATTGCACTGATCCTCCCTTCTGTTTCTTAGCCAGTACCATACAGTTTTGATGACCGCTGCTTTATAGTGTAGTTTAATATCTGGTAGTGCTAGTATTTCCCTCACATTTTTTTTGTTATTTCCCTTGATATTCTTGATCTATTGTTATTCCAAATAAAATTCGTTATAGTTTTTTGTAATTCAGTAAAGAAGTTTTTTGGTAGTTAGATAGGTATGGCGCTAAATAGGTAAATTGATTTGGGTAGAATGTCATTTTTATTATGTTAGCTCATCCTACCCATGAACAATCAATGTTTTTCCAATTGTTTAGATCTAGTTTTATTTATTTGGAAAGTGTTTTGTAGTTGATTTCGTATAATTGCTGTGTTTGTTTTGGTAGATACATTCCCCAGTATTTTATATTGTCAAGGGTGATTTTAAATGCTGTTTCTCTTTCTACCTCTTGCTGCTCTAATGTGTTGGAAATATATAGAAATGCTGATGATTTATGTGCATTTATTTTGTATCCTGCAACTTTGCTAAAGTTGTTGATTATTTCTACAAGCTTCTTAGTTGATTCTCTAGGATTTTCTAAGTAGACCATCATATCATCTGCAAAGAGTGATAGCTTAGTCTCCCCATTGCCTATTTTAATACCCTCAATTTCTTTTTCTTCTCTAATTGCTACTGCTAGTGTTTCTAGTACTATGTTGAATAATAGAGGTGATAATGCACATCCTTGTTTTACTCCTGATCTTATTGGGAAGGCTTCTAATTTATCCCCATTCCATATGATGCTTGTTGATGGTTTTAGGTATATACTGTTTATAGTTTTTAGGAAAGGTCCTTCTATTCCTATACTACACTATAGGGTGATTTATGGATCCTTTCAATGTCTATATTGCCCTATATTGCCCTCTTGTTGTAGAACTTCAGGGCAATTTCGCTGAATAATTTCTTTTAGTATGGAGTCCAAATTTCTATTAATTTCTGGTTTTTCAGGAAGACCAATGATTTTCAGATTGTCTCTTCTAGACCGGTTTTCTTGATCTATCAGTTTCTCATTGAGATATTTCATGTTTCCTTCTATTTTATCAGTCTTTTGACTTTGTTTTATTTGTTCTTGCTGTCTTGATAGATCATTGGCTTCTACTTGCCCAATTCTTGTCTTTAGAGACTGTTTTCTGCTATAAGCTTTTGATTTTCCTTTTCAGTTTGGTCTGACCTGTTTTCCAGCTGTTTGATTTTGGTCTCCAATTTGCTTATTAATTCTTTTGATTTGGGGGCATCTTTTTCTAATTGCCCAATTCTAGCCTGTAGAGACTGGTTTTTGGCTACAATCTTTTGGTTTTCCTTTTCAATCTGGTCATTTCTGGTCTTTGATTTACTTGCCTCACTTTCCAATTGTGAAATTCTTGTCTTTTAAACTGTTATTTTCTTGTCAGATCTCTTCCATCTTTCTCATGATTTCAGATCTGAACTCTTCAAGACCTTGTGACCCATTTTCATTGTTTTGGGAAGTTTTGGATTGTTTTTTCTCCTCTGATGTTTCCTCTTTTGTCTGGATTTTTTCTGTGTAAAAGTTGTCAAGTGTTAAAGGTTTTTTCTTCTTTATCTTTCTCTTCTGGTTTTCCTGATGATTCTGGCTTGCCATTGTAAGCTGAGTTCCCTCTCGGCTTTATGCTAGAACCCAGGATCTGTCTGTGGCTCTTTAGAGATTCCTGAGATCTCAGGTCTAGTTGTTCTGGGACAAGCCTCCTGGTGGTCTCCTTGCTCGTTCTTCTGCCTGAAGCTCCTTTAACAGTCTCAGGGAGCTGCTTCCGCAGTCAAACACCTCTCTGCACTGGGTCCCCACTCAAGGTCCACTCCTGCACTCAGAATCAGCCCCTTTCGTCTGCGCCCCAGTCTGTGCTTTAAACTGTGCCTTAGCCCACGCCTGTGTCAGCCCCTTTGCCTGGGCTCAGGTCTGGGCTCAGGGTCTGCGCTTAGAGTCCGCGAGTTCCTCAGCCTCCCGGTGGGTCCCAAGTCTTGCTGCTCCCAGGAACAAGTCCTGGTGAGCTGCCAATGACCCAATGGGTGCCCCAAACCTGCGCCAAATCCCATGTGCTGACTTTGGCATTGTAGGTGGTGTGGGGTGGGGGGAGGGGGTTGCTCTGCTAGTGTTTTCGTGGGAGCTGTTTCACCCCTTTATAGCATGGAAATGCCCCGTTTCCACATACCTCCAATGCTACGCCCTGTTGTGGGGTCCCTTCTTTCCTCTGGATTTGTTTTTATGTCTTCTTGAGGAGTCCTTTATGCGTCGGTTAGGAGAAGTCAAGCAGCTGCTTTTTACTTTGCCGACATCTTCCATGCATGATATTTTAACTCTTTAGTTTAATTTACTCCCACCAGAACAATCTAGATTTCTTGGTGATGTTCTAGACCCCAAAAGATTTTCCTCAACAGTACAGAGATCTGTGTTTTTTTCTAGTGTCTTCTGTCAAATTTTGTAATAATGGCAGTAATAGATTTTATTTAAAAATATCTTTGCCAAGGCTGAAAGAATTGTTATATCTGTAGATTTGTGACAAATATTCATTAGTTCATAGGCTTTTAAAAATATCATACAGCAAGTGGCTATATAGAAACTCATGTGAATCATAATAATGGGCTTGTTTGCTATTGTCAATAACTGGGCTATTGTGAATTTTGGGAATTTGGTACTTTATTTGAATGTGCATTATCTACTCTACTACTGTTTTGTTTTTATATATCTGTTATTTTGTAAAAATTATTTTCACTCACATAGTGAACCATGGCCAAGTTTAAAAAGGAAATAGATCACATTTTTTGATGAGGAATTTTTGATTTTACCTCTCCTTGGCTGACACAGTGTGTCACTGATTCTAAGCTATATATTTTTGATTTTAAAACATTTATTATTATTTTTTCTTATATTTTCAATATAGAATTTGAGTAATTTGAAGTACATGTAAACAATATTAACCTTTTTTTAATTTGCAGTAATATAAGTTTAAAATACATTTGTTCTAATATTAATGCATACCCACAAAGCTTTACACTATAGAATAATGCCATTGATTGTTTAAACAATTATGGGACTTTGCTTAATGATTCTGTCTGACTCCAGAAGAAGAGAATATAAAAAGAACCATTGCATAGTGTCAAAGAAGCACAAAGCTAACCTGCATAGTGCCAATCAAGCACAAGGTCAAAGAGACCAACTAATCCCAGTGGGATTAATGTAATTTTGAGCCAAGACAAGAGGACTTGAACTTGTATGGGGTTTGAAGTTGCACTGCTTTACATATGTTAAGATGCAGGACTTCCTCTGAACCACATTCTAAGAAGCACCTCTTTAGCTGCCATCCTGGCTCCCATTTGCTCCTATAATCTAGTCCCTTTTCTGTCTTTCATAGTATGGCAAACTTTCTATAGTCCTGGCTGCTGATTAGGTAAGTGTACAATTGCTTAAATTCCTTTAATTAGGTTCTGATTCAAGGACCTGTTTATAATTTTATTTTTCCTTTACTTAGATTTTTTAGACATAAGACATTAATATTTTATTTCATTCACAAGTTATTTTTTCTCTTTTATGTGGATTTTTTGATATTTTTTTATTACTTTTGCAATTGATTCATATACCTTATAACTCAGCCATGTATCCCTGAGTGATCCCTGTTTGTTATTATCCACCTCAGGGGGGGTATATTATTGTTGTGAACTTTGATTTGAATTTAGGAAATTTTAGGATAAGAACCTTGCTACCTCCCAGAATTCAGAAGACGAACCTGTTTGGAGAAGGTGCCATGAAGATGCTTCAAGAAGATCCAGAATTGAACTTTGGGATGTGAATTTGAACTATGGGGGGTTTGAAAGCATTTGTTTTGAATGTATACTTTTATGCCAAAGAGGACTGTCCCAAATTGGCTTTTGTGTCAATCTAGCAATCATTGATTTTGTTCTCTTTTCCTTTTATCCATAAATTATTATGTTTCTATAATCCTTTGGGGAGATTGGTCTCCCAAATAGGATCAAAGGGGAAGTATTGTTGGAAAATCTTGAACCTCTAAGGTCTTAATTGCCCAGAGTTCCTTTCTGTATTGCTTAGAATGCTTTGCCTTTTGTCTACATTTGCGTGGTCATATTTGTATAAGTTCTGAGGCTCTACCTTGTTCTTTCTTTTTTGCTCTTGGGAGCAGGCTGGTTAGTAACATTTTAGTTAGGTCTCTTTTGTTAGTTTATTGTTAATGAAAACTTTATTAAATATAATATTTAGTATTTTGTATATTAATTTTAGTATCTTTGCTGGGCAAGTCACTTACCCTCATTTGCCTAGAATCTTGCCCTTTTGTCTTAGAGTTGTTATTAATACAGAAAGTAGGAGTTAAGAAAGAAACAAAAAAGAAAAATATAAAATATCTCTCAATCCTATATGGTCCTGTTATGCTTCTGTAGTGACAACGACAGTGGCAGGAAAAGGAACAGAAAATATTCCTAATCAGGTGGTTTTCAGAAAATTTATTTTAATTGTATTTTTTGTAGTCTGACCATGAGATTTTTCTTCATTGATCAATGATTGTATATTCCACCAAAAATCTCAATTATATATATATTTGTGTGTGTGTGTGTGTGTGTGTGTGTGTGTGTGTGTGTATAAATGAATCAAGCTTATTTTAATGAAAATAAAAGAACAAAGTTGGAGTTAAATGAAAGAATATTTCACAAGTACTTCCCAGAGAGGCAAAGAATAGAGTTAGGTTTATTACAGATTCTAAAGCAATAAAAAAAACCTTTCTTTTATAGGATACAAGTCCTGCTTTTATGGCAACATTGATTCTAAGCATTTACAAAAAGACAACTATGAAAATAATAGCAATTCAGCAAGAAGTTTTAAATTAAATTCTCACAATCAGGAACTTCAATGAAAAAGCAGAAATAGGTGACGATAAGGAGATATACATAGCAAAGTGGAGTATAGAAAAAGGCATGAGATAGGCCAATAGATGTCTCACACCTTGTATCACAAACACTTTCTTTTTTTAAGAAAAAAATTACAAGGCATCAGACATTGTGAGCATCAAATAACATTACAAATATGAAATAGTTATATTTTAACAGGTGAGAAAAATTATTATTGATGTTAGGATTATCACTAAATCAGCTATCTGTGTACATTCAAAATAATGACCAATAATAAAAAAATTTATGGCATATAATTGAAGCAATTCAATTTTGAACAATTGAAAAGTAATTGAGATTGGAACATGAAGAAAAGAAATGACTTTGACATGGATTATAATTTTATAACCAAAGATTAACTAATGAACTTTAATTAAATAACAAATAATATGACCAATAAAGAAAGCACATTAGTTAGCACATTTGACTTACTTGCCAAATGTGGAGAAATGACAGTCAAAGGAAACATTGGGTTAAACTAAAAACAAATTTTAAAAGTCTATTAAAAATAATATAGGATGATTATGATCCATATTGTTTCATAAAGCTGAGAGATGTAGCAGAAGATAGAATTATTTTAAACAAAGTTTTGCAAAGGATTAAACTAGGCAAAGTCACCACAAGGGGGCATTCGTGGATGAAAATGAAAAGACAAACAAAAAAAGTAAAATATAAAGATTACTAGAGAAAAAATTATTTTCCCTATTAAAAATAGCAAAACTTTCACATTTGGATCCTAACATGAAGGTTCCAGATATATTATAGGGAAGTTAAAAATGGTATTAAAGAGAATAAGTATGGGAAAATAAACAGTTTGGAGGAGGTAAGTGATAGAGGGAACAACTGTGAGGGCACTGAGACCAATATGCAAGATATCTGAAAGAGGGTGACTTTTTTTTTAACCCTTACCTTCCATCTTGGAGTCAATACTGTGATTGGCTCCAAGGCAGAAGAGCGGTAAGGGTGGGCAATGGGGGTCCAGTGACTTGCCCAGAGTCACACAGCTGGGAAGTTTCTGAGGCCAGGTTTGAACCTAGGACCTTCTGTCTCAAGGCCTGGCTCTCAATCCACTGAGCTATGCAGCTGCCCCCAGGGGGTGATTTTCTAAGAGAAGAAGACATGGGGGGAAAATCTCAAGCTCTATAAATGCAAATGAAACATGAATAAGTATCAATCTATGTGTCTATCCTCCCTTCCCTGCAAAATCTTTAGACTGTGAGCTCCTCAAGAGCATGGAATGTTTTTTACTGCTTTTTGTATCTCCAACAGGTAGCACAGTGCCTAGGACAGAGAAGGCACTTAATAAATAAACGTTATTTGAAAGCAGGATTGAAGGTCATCCATATGTGAAATAAAGGCATCCTTGATGCAAATAGCAAAAACAACAATGTTAGCTAACATTTATATAAGGTTTTGAAATGTTTTACATAGGAAGGAAATGAACAGACTTTCACAAGTCCATTTCCATCACGGACCATATTTTTACCATCTCACAATTGACTGAAAGATATAGAGGTGAAAAGACTCCATTGTCTTTGTTGTTTGTTGGTTATAAAAAGTATTTGATTCACTATTGCAAAACATCAATTTAGAGTCTCTTTTCCAATAAGCTGTCTCCTATTCAAATGTCAAGAATCATTCAAGATTTCTTGAAAACCATAATAACAGAAATAAATCATGTGAGACATAGAACAATAAGATAGATACTTGTCAAAGGTGCTTCTTAGGAGAATGAGTGAAGAATCCAAATTGAAGAAGGGATGTGGATGATGAGGTCTTCCAGATGGGCTTTTTGGACATTGTGCTGGTCATATAAAGTCCAGGAGCACTGCAGTCTCTTGGAAGAAATCTATTGTCATTCAGAAGTGTGTGACTGGAAAAACAGTAAGACCCAGCAGTGGTCCAGCCTAACTGTGTGACTCTAAGTATATTACTTAATCTTTCAGCCCTCTAGACAATTCTTCAATACTATAATTTGAAGAGAAAGTACCCACCCTGCTTTGGTAGAGAGAGTATTCTCATCCAGGAGTTCCATACACCATGAAATCATAGGAGCAAAGATAGGCTTCCAGAGCAATAGATAGAAGCCTTGTGGAGGATTAAGATATTTGGCTGTCCCCCATATCTGGAGCATTCTTTCTCTTCCTCTCCCACTTATTGATATCTCAGTTTCCTTTAAGCCCCAGCTAAAATCCCACTTTCTATAGGAAGATTTCCCCTAACTCCTTTAAATTCCAATGTCATTCCTCTCTTAAGTATTTCCTATTTATCCTACATATAGCTTACTTTGTATATATTTGCTTATTGTCTCCCACATTAGATTGTAATTGCCTTGAGGGCAGGGACTGTATTTTGCTTCTTTTTGTAACTCTATCCCTTCACTGTGCTTGGCACATATTGGGTGCTTAATAAATGTCTATTGATTGATTTATAGAAAGACACTAATAAGACTTGTATAGAATTTATTGAATGACTTGATCTGAACAAAGAAATCTATTTTGCCCTTCTCTGAATCTGTGATTTTTCCCAATACAGTTCATAATAGTTCTTTAACTTCTCATCTTGGAGAAATATTGATTTGCCTGGAATCCCACAGCCAGGTGTCTGAGATTTACTCAACCCCAGGTCTTCCTGACTCCAAGGCTAGCTCTTTATCCCCTATCCCATATTGCCATGTGGAATTGATACTAGATATAATGTCTATGATGCCAAAGTGGATGGGACACTTTTTTAGCCTGTATCTAGAGAGGTATGAGTTGATATCATTTTTTTATTTCAGAAGGGTTATCTTAGATTTTCGTATTTTTGTCCCCATGCTATTCTTTTAAAAATTTAAGACTTGTTGCAATTCTTTTTTCTATTTTAGAAAAGATTTGCCCTATTTTAATTGTTATATTGGAGTAACACTCTGTTTCTCTATGTGCCCCTTTATATTACTAAGAATCAAAAATTTTTCTAGGTTAGAGAGTTCTTAGCATATATTAGTGGAAGCATAAGTAGATTTCATGAAAATCTAGGGTTTTAAGTGCTTTCCAGGTAGACTACAATGATCCAATTTGATTTTGCTCATCTGGAAACTAAAATAAGTTTACAGGTCAGTTCCAGAATGTATCTTGCTCACTTCTGGAAACCCATTACAAGAAATTACTCAAAATTAAACCAGAGTCCTTTATGGCCATTCTGGATTTCCTGGGATAGGAAAGAACCAAAAATGCTTTTGATGATGTAAGATAATATTTTCTATCTATCACCATTTTCATGTCAATAATTTCATTAAAAAGAAAAGAAAAAAGAAAAAAGTTCCATCTTATAATCTATATGCCCTTTTTACTTCCTAATGTCTGTGCCACCTCAGAATTTATGGATTCATGCTGTACTAAAGTGTATTGAAGTACATAAAGTATATAATTTGAACTTTGTGGCATTCTTTAGCACACTCATTATCTCAAATAGATTGTGAAAATTTTCTTTTTTTCCCACATTTAATTTTATTCTTTTGTTCACGTATCCCTTTTTTGATTCTCTTCCAATATTTTTAGTTTAACAATAAAGCACAGATTCTTCTTTTAATCTTTCTTTTTCCAAATTTCCTGTTATTTTTTTGCCTCGCTAATCTGGTCCTCTCTTGCCTTTATAGTTTGGACAATTAAGTTCCCACTTGCTTAAAGATTAGACTTTTTAAAGTATTTTGGCCTCATACCAGAGTAGCTTCATTGTTGTTGTTTGGTTGTGGTTGATTCTTTGCAACCCCATTTAGGATCTTCTTGGAAGATATGTGTGTGTGTGTGTGTGTGTGTGTGTGTGTGTGTGCGTGCGTGTGGTGCCATTTCTGTCTCTGACTCATTTATTATAGATGAGGAAACTGAAGTAAAAAGATTAAGTGACTTGCCCAAAGTCACACAGCTAGTACCTGAAGCCAGATTTAAACTCAGGAAGATAAGCCTTCCTAACTTCAGGCCTGGGCATTCTATCTACTGCTCCACTAATTAATACCAATTAATTGGTACTGATGCTATAATGTAGTGGAAGTTACTAAGGAAATACTACTAAATACTGATTGGTCAAGAAATATGTATTTATCCTCTCTCTAATTCCTTGTCCCCAGATTAAATCATCAGTTGGTTAGTTGTTCTTTATACTCAAAGATGACCAAAGTGACATTGGGTGAAGTTTTTTGTCAATTACAATGTAAATAAATTTCTAATTCCCATTTTGTTTGTGTGCCTCTGTGTCATCTTGGTCTTGCTACTGGATTAGACAACTAGCTCAAAATAATGATTTAGACGAGCATCAATATGATTTACAATGAAACCCAAGATAAAGGGAAAAGATGGTAGAAAAGATGAAAGTCTGGAGGTCCTTTTAGGAGGAACAAAGTTGGTGTTTTTTTCCTTATTCTGCTTTTAATTGTACCTTTAAACCTTTATTATAATCACTTTTTTCCCTTTTCATCAAAATCTTAACCTTCAAATAAGAACTATGGAAAAAGAACTTTTGTGGCTAGGCATGGTGATATCTTGTGACTCCTGGCACCAAGGAGGCTAAAGCTGGCAGATTTTTTGATTTGGGGAATTCTGAGCTGCAGGAGTAAAAGCTGATTAAATGTCCACACTGTGAGTATTCATTGCACTTCCAATCTGTGGAAATATGGAACCTAGCATTAAAAAACAAGCCAAAATGAAAACAGAAGAGATAGAGATTTGTGATAGAGATTTCATGATGTTTATGATTCTATGCTTCAATATGTTAAAGATTAGTGTTTTATTCCCGCATGGGCAATTCTTAAGCAATTAATAAATGCAACTCATAAGTGATTTAAAGGTGCTTGTTGATTTGCTGACTAGAAGATTAAGACCACTATAGCCCTTAGTACTCTGAACAGTTCTTATACATCTTTGTCACTTGGTGACCAGCATTCTGGTAATAAGATTTTCTTCATGTAGCTAGACTTGTCCTCATATGACAGATGGATCTCCCAATAAGTCTGTGTTTGAATTTTTTCTATCTTGGGAGGATCTGCTCTAATGTCTTAGCTTTTGAAGTCTCAGACCACCTCTATGTTATAATAAAGTATCAGAATATGACTTTAGTGATATTTTAATATTTTTAAATAAAACATTTTAAAAAACATTTATGCAGATATTTATAAATCTGTATCTATCTAAATTCTCTCTCTCTTTCTTTCCATATTTCTATCTATGGCTATGTATGTATGTATATATGTATGTTCCAAAAGTCTCAGTGCAGTTTTAGATGTAAGTTTTTGGGACTTTTGGGACACCCTGTAGTAGTCAGATAGATGGGAGGAAAGTACACTGAGATAGCTTTGTTCACATATAAAATTTCTTGTGGAAAGAGGCAGAGGATGTGGGTTGAAATCCTAGTCCTGGTAGTTACTATGTTTGTGAACTTGGACAAATCACTAAATCTTTCTGGTTTCAATTTTCTCATGTGCAAAATGAGTAGAGCTCAGAGATTAGCTCTGGGGTCCTTTTCAGCAGTAGGTTTATGATATTATGATATGGTGCAGGGAGATGAACTTTAAAGAGTCATTCAGTAAAAGGTCACACCCTATAATATCAGTGGGACACATCTAGAGGTTCCGACTTAATTTAGACTTTGGTTTCTTTCAGTGCAGAAAGTATTTTAGTTATTATTTTTGTTGGTTTTCATGAATTTTTGAAAAAGTAATTAAATATCCCCATATTTTAAACTTTCTATAATATTGACAACCTATTACTAATTTTAATCTCTAACTAATCATTACTCTAAAATGGTATTTATCAAGAGGACCCCAAGATTTGCTCTTTTGTTGGTCAATAACAAGTTATTAGTAACTTTTAAGTCTCTTTAATTCCCTTTCCCCTCGTTCCCTTTTCTGCCCCTCTGCCCCTCTTTACTTCTCACTCATCTTTTTTTCTTGTAATTTTCTTAGAAAAAAAAGAAAAAAATTAAATTTACCACAGTTTGTGACAAATGTCAATTTATGACACAATGCTTTTTTAAATGGATGTCACGAAAAAGACTTTATTAACCAACCATAAACTTTTTGCACATTAATCTCTTATGCTCACAAATTATTCACCAAAACATTGTAATACTTGACTAGTAATCCAATAAAACACTATTAAACTTGGCCCTGATTCAGAATAATTTTCCAAGTTACATCAACCTTATTATTCTGGAATCTGATTCTCTGCTTCATTTTATTCAACTGTGGCTCACATTAATAGTTCTAAATTAGGATTCTTGCTGTTACCTATGTAAGAAATTCATTTGATTCCTTTGCTTTAAAAATGAGGTGAAAGAGCCAAAGTCATTGTAGCATGTCTGCTGGAATTTAGAGTGAGCATATGTAGTCAGCACATCCAAGGGCTAGCCAGCATTCATTTTTAACCTTCAATTTATTTCCCTAGTTTCTAATATTAAGCTGCCCTTTGGCAATTTCATGTGTGATTTCTGAGTATTTCTGAGTATGGAAGTTTCTTTGGACCTGCTCAGAATTTTGAATATGAAAGTGGCATTCACAGGAAGCTAAAGTACTGAAGAATCAGAATAAGGATGTTGTGAGTTTGGGAGAGGTTCTGTTTTGAGTTCTACAATATTCTTGACTCTTAAAAAATATGTTTCCTCTTAGAGCAATTGCCAGGTCCTTAACACTTATTAAGAATAGTAAAAATAAGAATGAAATTTTTACATTAATTTCTGGGAGAATGCATTTGAAGTTATGGAATATCTGACCCTTTTTAGACTTAGGTTGGAATATTTTTGTATTTCTATGCTTGTTAAAGTGTAGTAATTTGTGATCCTTTTTTGATATATATTCATAAAAAGAACATAAACTTGCTTTTTTGTCAGTGTCTTAGACCTCAACATAGGAAGGTTCCCATTTAGTTTGGAAAAAAGTAGGTAAAGTGATGTATAGATATAAATTTTTCCTTTTTTCCTTTCAAATATTTGAGTTTTGGGATTCTTTTTAAAAAGTGGTTTTTCTAGGGGCAACTAGGTATCACAGTGGATAGAATGCCAGACTTGGAGTTGGGAGGACCTGGTTCAAATCTGACATCAGACACTTCCTAGCTGTGATAGCTTGGGAAAGTCCTTTAACCCCAGTTGCCTAGCCCTTACTGCTCTTCTGCCTTAAAATTGATACTTAGGATAGATTATAAGAGAAAAAAGTTAAGTTTTTTTAAGCTGGGTTTTTTTTTTAATATCAGGTCTAGAGTTTATTTTTAATGTGACAATGAGTTCTTTCACCTGCCTGGCCCTAACACTTGTGGCAAATCTGGGGGAGGGAAAGAAAAGCCTGAACTTTAATTTTCCCTTTTTCTAAATGCATAGATTCTAATATATATATATATATATATATATATATATATATATATATATATGTATATATATATATATATATCAAAGCAAGCATATTTCACATATGCATTTTATTTTTGTTATTTCTCTTTTATGAATCTTGGTTGAAAACCTCTACCTTTGGACTAAAGTTGCATGTCCCTTATAGCCAAAGGGAAAAAGGTACAACCAATCTTTCTGGCTTGTGCTATAACTAAGGTCTTGGGTAAAGATAGGGATCTACATTTCTACTTTCAAATAAAGAGGGCATTTTTTTTAGCTTAGATTTTCCTGGTAATTTTCAATGAATTCCTTTACCTTGTGTTGAGTCATGCCTTGCAAACGTATGGTTGCATGTGAAGCTTGGATATCTTAAAAATTTTGGTTTTAGTTGTTTTAGTTAGTATTTTACATGGTAGAATTTTGGCCATGTGTCCATAGAGTTAAGAATCCAATAATGCTTTCATAATTTAGACCTTTAAGAGCAGAGGAACATTCTAAATTTTCAATATTAGGTATCTTCCCCCTAATATTATATAATGTGATATATTTCCATGTTTATAAAACCAACAATATTTCAAAAGTTACACTAATCAAACACATTACAACATTAAAACAACAATAATAAATTTGTCTTATGAAACATGTGCATGGGGACAGACTTCCTGACCTGGGACCTGTGAATAACTGAAATAATTACATTCTGTCTACCCTAGTACAAAATGCTATGTACTATAACCAATTCTAGGACAACTATATATCTATTTAAAGCTCTTAATACTTAAAAAAAATCACTCTGAGTTTCAGTTAATATTACTCTAAAATGAGAGGTGAAATCTTGAAATCAATCAAATGTTCTTGGAGAAATAGGCCATGGTTTGCTAAGAAAGAATTGCTCTCCCTTTATTCCCTTTAGTCCCAGTGGGAAGAAAGACCCTGTCACCATTCTAGAAATAATAATTTTACTAAGACTCCTTCAAAATCCTAACTTGAGGTTTTTTCACCTGGGATCTGTGAATGTTTAAAAAACATTTTGGTAACAATTTCAATATAATTGGTTTCCTTTATTAAGTATTTTATTTTTTGCATTATTTTATGAATTTAAAACCATTGTTCTGAGAAGGGGTCCTAGGCATCACCGGACTGCTAAAGAGGTCCAGGATGCAAAAGTGGTTAAGAAACCTTGATCTGACTGAATTGGGGGGGGGAAGTCCTACTGCTTTAAGTTCAAGTATCACTTTCCAGGGCTCTCTCTCATTTTGCATCTCCTTTGCATATGTCTATACATATGCAAGTTGTCTGTCCTGATAGAGTGTCCTGATAGAATGTAAACTCCTTGAGGACAGAGATTGATTCACTTTGTCATTGCATCTCTAGTGTTTAGCATAGTTTCTGTCATTCAGTAGGAGCCTAATAAATGCTCAGTGATTGATTAAATCTTTCTAAATCTTATTTATTTGGTTCGAGTGCATTGCTTTCTCGATATGACAATAAAATTGGTGGTATCTTTTATTTAAGTAGAGACTATCAGAATGGATCCCAAAGAAAATTGTGCTCTTAAAAATTAATATTGAAAATTCATTTGTCATTGTTCTGTGATGACTTTTAGGGGGAAAACAAGGTTTGTAAGTATTGTTTTATCTAAGAAAATATATACTTCTTAAGGAGGAATTCTCATCTCTATCTATGGGAATTAGAGTGTGTAATAATTCAGCCACTTCCTAGAGGGAACTTTTCTCTGTTTGGGAGAAGAGTGGTGCAGTTTCCTTTTCCTAGTCTTCATTTGCATACATTTAAATGGTTAACAAATATTATCATGAAACAGCTTTCATCTTTACTTGGCTGCATTCTCTGCTTCTATATTAATATTAACTCTAATATTTTTCAGCCTGACTATGAAATTATTCTTCCTTTCAGCTCAAATGGCATTTGTCTTTGTCAGGGGTTGCATATATGTACACTTTTTATGTTTTTATTATGTTTTTCCTGGTTCTCAGTTGGTAAACAAAATCTGTTTTTAAACCCTTGTGATTTTATAGCTACAATTTTTCCATAGAAGATTCTCCTCAATTTGTGGGGACAAAAATGATTATATAGAGCCTTCCTGACTGCAGATTGTGAAAGAACTCTCTATGGTCTTCTCTCTTCGCCTATCCAAACAGTACTTGTTCTGAGTGATTGGAGACACCATATTATTTCATTAGAAGCTGTGGTCTAAGATTGAGAGCCACTCCAAGAGGCAGGAGGTCCTGGGTTCAAATCTGATTAAAGACATTTCCTAGCTATGTGATCAAGTCACTTAATACCCATTGCCTACTCTTTCCCACTCTTCTGCTTTGGAACCAATATACCGTATTGATTCTAAGAGGAAAGTAAGTATTTAAAAGAGAAAGAAAAAAAAAGAAGCCACATCCTAGTCTAACACATATTTCCTTATTCTATAATTGATTCTGATCTTTTTATTAGTGGCAAGGGGAAAAGAACATGATAAGACTCCTTTTTTCAATTTGTATCTTATAATTCTGGTCTTCTTAATTTTTCATTTTAAGATAGAGAATGAATGAGAGAATGTGTTTTTTTTTCTTATGACCTTCATTTTCTTAGAGAAAATGGGAAACAAATATATGTAAACTAGATTATTTATGTGAGAAAATAATGTGACCATTTCCCTTTTACTTAAAGGTGTTTTTGACTTTTCTTAAAGAATTATTTCCAATTATATTATCTAGTTGCCATTAGATAGTACTTGTATAGTATGTAGATAACATGTGGCATGGTAGAAAGAATATTGTTCTAGGACAGAGTTGTTAAAATTGTGACCCATCCAAATAAGATTAAAATGTAATTAGGAAAAATCTAACAAAATAAATAAAAATACCTTAACATATAGATAATACTCATTGGTGGTTTTCTAAACTATCATACAACAAAAGAGCTCCTTATGTATTATTCTTTTGTTGTTGCGCAGTCATTTTCAGTTGTGTCTGACTCTTTGTGACCCCATATGGGATTTTCTTGGCAAAGCCACTGGAAATGTTTGCCATTTCCTTCTTCAGCTCATTTTACAAAAAAGGAAATCAAGGCAAACAGGGCTAAGTGACTTGCCATGGGACACAAAACTAGTAAGTATCTGAGGTTAGATTTGAACTCAGGAAAATAAGTCTTCCTAACTCCAAGTCCAGCACTCTATCCACTGTGCTGCTTAGTTGCCCCATGTATGATTTAGTTTTTATTTGAGTTTGATATCAGACTGGTTGAGGATAAAGGATTCTGGATTTCTGTCATAGTTTTGACACTTATTGACTGTGTGACCAATGGAAATTACTTAACTACTCTGAAAATCAACTTTCACATTTAGAAAATGATATGATTTTTTTTCTTGTCTACTTCACAGAGCTAAAATGCTTTGGGAATTTAAAAGGTGAGCTTTAAAAACAGTTTACAGGGAAACCATACAGGATATAGTAAAGTTGGAAAGTCTGATGTTTTTTATCTGTGAACTTGTCAAATTATTTAAGTCCTTTGTGCCTTATTCCTCCTTTGAGCAATGACAAGATGACTTCTGAAGGCCTTCTAGCTCTGATCTGTAACATCTATTTAACTTCTCTACTTCTAAGCTGAATTTGAACAAAATGTATTTCCATTCTGTTTTGATAACTTTTAAGCCTACTCGTTGGAAACTTCATAAGTCAAATGACCAATGGAATCATGTCAAGTTAGTTACATGTAGCAACAATTTAACTTTAAAAAAAAGCAAAAGGGTATTTTAAACAGATTAAGCAATGTTTTTGCACAGGAGATACAACTTGCCGTGGTAGAATGTGTCATATGTACAAAAATAGCCTTAACTCTTCCCTCACGGGCAATACTAATATGGCGTCATTGTATGGAGCTTTAATGGACAAGCCACACACTGAAGCATGATTGCCTACAGACAACTTCTTTGTTGTTGGGGCTAAAGAAACCTATGGTCTAAGGTAGGCACACAGGTCTCTTTTTACCATCATGTTGCCCTCAATGGAATCTTTTTTTTAAAGGATTTTAGGAATATTCATCTGCAGATACATAAGGGGAGGTGACAAAGCTAGAGGTGGTAGAAGCTGACTTCTTGGAATTCCTGCTTGAGCAACCATTGAAGTTGGTGTCCCTTGAAGCTGCCTTCTTCTTTCGAGTGGATTTAGAGTTGGGGTCATCATTGGAGTCAAACACCACGGTCATGGACTCCATCCTGGACACAGTGTACAGGCTGCTTTGTCGGGTTGGGTGAAACCTGGTAACCTTGAGCTCTAGCTCATCATAAGTAGACACTTCAATGAATGGACACCAACGGAAAGCCCTCTTGAAACCAGCTCGGAATCTGAAAAAAAGACCAAGAGGGGGAATGACTTATTTTCACTCTGTAATTTCATAAAATTCTGATATTAAGAAAAATCTCCATTTATGACATTCAAACTTTTTTGAAAGCCTGTTAAGGTCTATGCTGATATCTGCCAAAGAGACACCTGAGAATTTATGACAAAGCAAAGGTTTGAGGTCCCCTTCTTTTTTTAAATTTACTTTTTTAAAAGCACCTGAAGCAAATACATACAGATTCATCTATTACAGAAGTAGATATTTTAGAAGAATTCTAACAATCATTCAAGAATTCTTAGTATTATGAAAAAATCCAAATTTTAGTGAATCCCTATTGAACTTATGAATGAATAAAATGCACATGTCTTTCTCAAACCCTTCAATGGTTCCCTATTAGCTAAGGGATTCTTAATTTAGAATCAATGGACTTTTTTTTAAATCCCTTACCTTTCATCTTAAAATCAATACTAAGTATTGGTTTCAAGGCAGAAGAATATTATGGGCTAGGGAGATGGAGTTAAGTGACTTGCCCAGGGTCATAAAGCTAGGAACTATGTGAGGTCACATTTGAACGCAGGACTTCTTCAAGTCTGCCTCTCTATTCACTGAGCCACTTAGCCAATCCCCCAGGAACTTATTTTTGAAAATATTTTTACAATGATTTTTCAACATAATTGGTTTCCTGTGTATAATTGTTATATTGTGTATTTTATTATATGCATTTAAAAACAGTTTTCTGGAAAGGGATATAAAGCTTCACCAGACTGCCAAAGGGTCCATGATATAACATGATGTTAAAAAAAGTTATCAATCCTTGGCTGTAAGAATCAAATAAGAATAATGAGCATTTTAAGTTTGCAAGTGCAAAATTTTTACAAATACATTTTTTTTACAAATATTACATCATTTAATCCTTAAAATAGTCTGGAAGTTAGGTGCTACTATAATTCTCATATTGCAAATGAGGAAACTGAGGGTGAAGAAGGTTAAATGTTTTATCTAATAAATATACCCAATAAGTGTGTAAGACTGGATTTGAACTTACATCTTCCTCATTTCAAGTACAGTATAGCACGAGGCAGCTAGTGGCACAGAAGATAGTGCAGAATAGTACATTGGGCCTGAAGTCAAGAACACATTTGAGTTCAAATTCTGCTTGAATTAGATAGCTGCCCTGTTACCTTGGACATGTCACAACTAAAGTTTATCTAAGATTCCTCAACTGAATAATGGGTATAATAATAGCACCTACCTTCCAAGGTTGTTATGAGGATCAATTCTGATAATGAATGTAAAGTCCTTTGAAAACTTTAAAACACAATAAAAATTCTAGTTACTACCTATATGTTCTGTAACCATTTCTAAGTAATACATTTTAGATTAGAAAATATCAAGCTCATTGAACTATAGTTTTGTAGAATCTATTCTATTCTACATTAAAAAAATATCAATGAATATGCCCAAAGGGCTTTAAAAGAACACATGCTCTTTGATTCAGTTACACCACTACTAGGTTTGTACCCAAAAGAGATGATAAAAAATGTTTGTACAAAATATTCATAGCTGCGCTCTTTGTGGTGGCAAAAAAATTGGAAAATGAGGGAGTGTCCCTCAATTGGGGAATGGCTGAACAAAATGTGGTATCTGATGGTGATGTAATACTATTGTGCTGTAAGAAATGATGAACTGGAGGAATTCTAAGCAGAACCAGGAGAACATTGTACACAGAAAGTGAAACACTGTGGAACTATCCAATGTAATGGACTTTACTACTAGTAGCCATCCAGGACAATCCGGGGGGACTCATGAGAAAGAATGCTATCCACTTCCAGAGAAGGAACTGTGAGAGCAGAAATGCAGAAGAAAAACATGTGACTTATCACTTGTTTGTAGGTATATGATTTGGGTTTTGGTTTTAAAAGATTAATCCATTACAAAAATGAATAAAATGGAAATAGTGTATCAAGTGATAACACTTGTATAACACAGTGGAATTGCTTGTCAGCTCCTGGAGGGAGTAAGGAAGAGGGGAGGGAAAGAAAAGGAATTATGTAAACATGGAAAAATATTTAAAAATAAAAAAAAATAAAGCTAAAAAACGTTAAGGCAATGTATGACCAAAAAAAAAAAATCATGACATTTTCCCTTCTCCAAACCTAACATATATTCTCTTTTTTTTATCACTATCTTTTTTAATAGTGAACAGGACTAGGGCAACTAGGTGGCTCCGAGCCCAAGTGTAGAGATACAAGGTCCTGGGTTCAGATCTGGCTTCAGACACTTCCTAGCTATGTGACCTTGGGCAAGTCACTTAAGCCCTATTGCCTACCCCTTATCACTCTTCTGCCTTGGAATTGATACTGAGTATTGATTCTAAGATGGAAGGTAAGGGTTTAAAGAAGTAGAATCAATGGGTAGGGATCATTGACCTAGCAATCACATCTACTAATTCTTGCTGTACCCTTGGGCATAATGTATCAGGACATGGTAACTCAGCTTCATCTAGCTCCTGTCTTACCATCTTCTTCTATTGGCTCCTGAATTTGCTATTAAGCTGTTTTTGTGGTGTCCTTTCCAGTCCAACTGCTCTCCTTGGCAGAGGAAACAAACACAACAAGAATTGAGCAGCTCTGTCTACTTTCCCTCATGAGTAATCGTCACTGCTCCTCCAGAGCTGTAGTTTTCCCTTTTTTTTCCCTCTAGCTACCCTCCTTTATGTTATCCTTTCAATGTCCTTGCCAGTCTCTGCTCATTCTGAGTTTTAGCACTCCTGACATTATTCTTTCAGAGACCTGTTACCTCTCCCTGATTTTACCCCTGAAATAACTAAAAAAAACACGTTCTAATTTTGTTGGTGAGTTCCATGTGCATTCTTTGGATCTTATGACTAGAATATATCCTCCTTGAAGACAGGAAGTGTTTCCATTAGTTTTCATATCTCCAGCCAGCAGCACAGTGCCTGGTATATAATGGGAATTTAATAAATGCTTGTTGATTGATTAAGAATTTTATTCTTAAGAATTTCCTTGGCAGAGTTTGCCTATAGAACTTTATTCCACGGGATCCTATCAATCTTTTCTCTGAAGTCTTTGAAATTTGCTTTCCAAAAATCTAGTTCTATGATTTCCTCTTCTCTGTAACAGATTTCAAAATGGAGTGGTCAATTCTCCCCAAGGTTTCCATTCCTAGATTGATTTCTTCTTTATCAGTGGGAATCAGATTTTGAAAAAGACTTCCTTATTGATTCCTCCATCTTCTGAAGAATGGAGCTATCTTTAAGACAAGACAAGAAATTATTAGCAACTCTGTTTTGGGCAGTAAGTATGGTCCAGCAGATAAATGGATAATTATCCATCATTACTCCCTGGTATCCACACCAAGCTTATAATCTCTTTACAAAAGCCCTCTTATTATTCCTTTTTCTGCTCACCTGTCAGTATATATAATACAGTAAAAATGTTGGTTTTGTTTTGACTCTGCCAATATCTCCCCTGAACACTCCCAAAAAATTGCCAAAGGAATAAATTCTAACCATAAATTAAGTGTCAAAAGGGAAAATAAGTTCTTTTACCTTAATTTCATTTAGCTTTGGTTCCTAGATTTCCCCACATAAATATATTTTCTTAATATTAGTAATATTAATACTAATAGTAATATATAGTATTACTCTGGCTCCCTCATTTATCAATGCTGTATCTTTTGAACAAGATACCAAATATGTATTCTGGGTACAGACCTCATCTAACCAAATTTCAGTAGTACTCATGATTTACCTCTTTTCCTAAGGATATTTAATTTGGCTTTCTGTTTTGCTTTGCTGTACTTTTTAAACCCAATTTTGGGTAGATATATGGTTATCTGAAGCCATGCATTTTATTACCGACTGTTCTCTTAGATGTTGTCTCTTGTGAACATTGGGTTATTGATTTTAATTCCTACAGCATGACTATTCTCAATGGTGTCTAGCTTGGTAGATATACATAGGCAATTTTCTTTCTTCAACTCTTTTCCAGGTTATAGCCCTTTTGATTAGATTTACAAGACTCCAGGCAAATATAACAAGAGTGGCTCATAGAATTACATATTTAAAATCCCATAACCTCTAGAGTCTATAAAGTTGTATTCTACTAAGGGAATCAACTAATCTTGGAGACTGTCTCTAAGTCTTGAAGTTGCATGGAATAAATCAATATTGGGATAAATATTTGCTGCTTTTGCTAGGGCAAATACTATCATTTTAGTGTAAACATCTTTCATATAAAGTCATGATGTAGAAGGGATACTTAGCTGTGTATGGGGTGGGGGGAGAGAGAAGGAGAGAGAAAGAAAGATACAGAAAGACAGAGACAGAGACAGAGACAGATGGGGTAAGGAGGGAGATGGAAGGGGAAAGAGAAAAAGAGAGAGAGGAGGAGGAGGAAGAAGAAGAAGAAGAAGAAGAAGAAGAAGAAGAAGAAGAAGAAGAAGAAGAAGAAGAAGAAAAGAAGAAAGGGGAAAGGGGAAAGGAGGGGAGGGGAGGAGAGAATAGTGAAAAAGAGTTCTGAATCAGATTCAGAGGAGCTGGGTTTGAGTTATGTTTCTATCACTACTTATGTGACTTGGTCAAGTCACCTTTCCTCTTTCCTCTCTGGGCCTTGGTTTCCTCTACTGTAAAAGAAGTGGGTTGAATTACATAACTTCTGAGTTCCCTTTTAGTTCTAAGTCAAGGCTCTTATGATCCTCTGAATCTTTTCTGCTTACGTGAGGGCAGAAACTATGTCTTGTTGAATTTTTGTCTTCCCAATCCTAGCACAGTGCATTCCTGGCAAATAGTACACTCTCAAACAATATTTGTTGAAGGAAAAAATTCCAAATGCAAACTAAGTGACAAAAAGACATTCTGTTCTTTAGCTTAATTTCTCAAAATGATTAGATCTGAGCTGTGCTGTTTTCTCCCATCTACTCATCTGTGATGAGTATCTCTAATTCCTTCTTCTTCACTAGATTGTGGAAAAGAAATAGCTACCAGTTGCAGACACATGTATATTTTCCCACAATCACAGATTTCTAAGGAAATCAATTAAAAATTAAAAGCTAATTTTTGTATAGCTAGGGTCCAATCTATATCTTGAGAAGGTACAAAGATATAGTTCTTTCCTCTGAAAAGGCTTATAATAGAAAGGAAATGTAGTATCAATTTAATTTCATTAAGATATGAATTGTAAAAATAAACTGTCAATGTCTATATTAGATTAGATTCTATCACATTATAGAAATAAAGGATATGACAACTAATAATTGTATAGTGCTTTAAGTTTACAAAGTACTTTGCGTTTATTATCTTTTTTGATTCTTATAATTATTCTATGAGGTATAATTAGGATTCTTCTAATATGTTTAATTAAAATTAGTTATATTAAAATTAAATTAAAGAATATCCAAAAAATATTTTTCAATTAGGATTCTTATTGCACCAGTGAAGAAACTGAGCCTGAGAGAAATTAAATGAATACCTGAGAGCCACAAAAACTGATAGTCCTAAAAGCTAATGCCTGGCTATTTTCATGACTTTTGGAAAACCCTCCAATTAGATTACAAGCTCCTTAAGGAAAGCCAATGTGTTGTTTCTCATCTTTGAATTCTTAGTTTCTAATACTGTTTCTTGCAAATAATTACATTTCAATTTGAAAATGCACTGTCTATTGTATATCAAATGAGAATACATAATATGGGAAATGCATGGATATTGCAAACAAGGTAAAATATTTCATGGTCATAGTGGATGGTAGGCTGAAGATAACAGAGCAATAAAATCATATTGTTGGGATGTAGGAATTACAAGGTAAAATGTTCCCTATATGTAGAATTAGCAAAGTCCTTTTAATTTTTCCAAAGTTAATCCAAAGGTCCTTATTAAAACTTGAGAGAGAAATTTTGAGAATTTGGAGAAAAATGACGAGAATAATTTTAAAAATGAACCTCCTCCTTTTTTTTATCTTGGGAAGATGTTTAAATGCGATAGGATGGGAGGGAGAAATACTTTTAGATTTATAGAAAATGGCAAGCATTTCTGCTCAGATCCCAAATGAAGGAAGTATGGTTAAATGGTAATATAAAGGGGAAGGGAAAAAAGGGGATGAATATTTATAAAGGGCCTGCTATGTTCCAGGCACTGTACTGAGCATTTTACAAATTTTACCTTATTTAATTCTCACAATGTCTTTGGAAGGTAGGTGCTGGAGAAATTAAGGCAAACAGAGGTAAAATGTCTTGCCCAGGAGTAGACAGCTCACTTCAGAACTAGCTAGCTGCCCCAAGCAATGGAATGAATTGCCAATTTTAATGTAGTTTCTTTCCTTCTAGAGCAATGGTCTTTGAAATGGTTTCCAAAGGGATCCTTGGGTCTTATTCTAAGGAAATCATGGCAAAACCCTAATGTTGAACTAGTAACCAAAAGGTAGGAAGATGGGTTGTGTTCTAATCTCCCTCTGACAGTTAATTTCAAGACTTATTTCCAACATAATCACACTTAGCTTCATTCCCTAATTCTCTTCCACTTTGTTTCTCCTTCCAGAGAGCCCAATCTCGCTCTTTCCACTTCTGCACCAGTTGTTCTTAGGGAAATTATAAACGTGATCTGGGGAGCTACAGCAACAGCTAAATAGGTACTACTAGGAAAAGCATCTTGTTCCAGTACCCTAATTCATTCCAGTTCCATAAACCACCTCATGGCCAAGGCAGGGGTCCTTCTGAGGGCAATCTCTGAACTTTGGCAAGAACAGTTGAGTAAGAACTCTGCCTCCCCCTTTTTTCTTTTGAGTGGGGCATAATTTCACAGGATGAACAGGCATGGAAGACTATTACAATAGCCTCCAATTTGCTTGTCCTGCTTCACACACACACACATATACATACACAAACACATATGTATTACTATTTCTACTACTGCTGCCAATGTCCTTGTAATGGCATACAGTGGAGAGAGTTCTGGGTCAAGATTCAGAGGAGCTGAATTGGAATTCTGTTTCTGTCTATCTATGTGACTTTGGCCAAGTCACTTACCCTCTTGGTTCCTTTTCTTGTAAAATAAGAGGGAAGAATTAGATGATCTAATCCATCCAATCTAATCCAAGCCATTCATACAGCCCCAAGGTGATTTTTTCGAAAGCATAGGGCTTCCCATGATGATTCCCTCCTTAGCAATCTCCAATAGTTCCCTATTGGATCTGGCATAAATATTATTTCTTCTTTATCGCATCAATGTAATATATCTATTTTTATAAGTTTCATAAAATTCATAATTATTAGCAAGTAGCATGTGCATAAAATTTAAAAGTAAATACAAATATATTAGGGTGCATATTAATTTTTTCCTGAAAGGGGGGTGATTAAAAAAATTGGGAGTCTGTTAGTCTAGAGATTTGTCTACAGTATCTCAGATAAAGGGGGATAACTTAAGCGACCCCTTGCTTCAAAGGTTCAGATTCCAAGATTCAATAAGCAGGTCCACTCAAAGTATGTTTCTTTGTTACTTTAAAAACATAAGAAAAATATACTTTTTTTCTCTTTTGAAGATATACTGCTTTTGTATTAGTGTTGGTTAGCTTCTGAAAAAAAATAAAATTTCATACAAAGCAATAAAACAAGCTTTAGTATTTGTAAGGAAAAATCTTTAAAAATTTATTAATATTTTCTTCTAAGCTTATCTTAAAATATGCAAACAACTTATTATAAAGAATATGGTTTTTTGAATAAAAAAAGAGATGGTTAGAAGTGAGATTCAAATGCAGAAGTATATATATATGAGAGGCCATTCTGTGAGTGAGGCCCCTTCTGCTCTAAGAAGTGAGTACTTTTATTGTTTGAAGCTTCTTGTATTTGATAGAAAGCCAAACTCTGAAGCTAGGAGAGTTTGTGCTCAGAGTCTCTCTTCTGATATCTACTGGTTGTGTGAGTCTGGGCCCATACTGACCCTCTGAACCTTTTAGGCAACTGGTGTCAAACTCAAATGGAAAGGGTGAGCACTAGACTGTATATAATCATTCATGTGAGACCACACATAGACTTATAAAACCACATACTAATATTATCTATGCTTTATTGTATTTTTATTTTATTAAATATTTCTCAATTATATTTTAATCTGGGTTTGGTCTTCCATATTTGATATTTCTATGTTAAAAAAAGGAAAGCATCATTAAGCATCTAAAGTGGTCTTCCATTTTGGTTTTGTATTAGAACTATTAAATTCCAAGACAGTAATTGAACTTATCAGTAGATTTTCTGTGGTAAGGTTATTTTAGAAGTGAAAATGGTATAATTAAACATAAAGATTCTTTAATTGTGAAATTTATTGGGCTGGTGACATTTTGATAAGAAATCCATGGATAAGAAATATTCCTAGAATTGTCAAAGAAGGAAAAATTGTAGATAATGGTGCCAATGGAAATAATTTCTTTCTAATTTATTTTGAGACACATTCAAATGTGGCTGTTATTTTATTCTAACATTTTAATTTAAAAAAAATACATTTCCCCAATATAAATGGAGTTATGAGAGCTACTGCCATGAAAACAAATGAGCAAAGCTAAAAAAGAATCCACTATTACTCCTCTACTTAGTACTGGATATCATTTTGTGCTTAAAACTATTCATTCATCTCTTAAAAATTGCCAGGGTCTGATGGATTCACAAGTGAATTCTATCAAACATTCAAAGAGCAACTAATCCCAATACTATACAAATTATTTGATATAATAAGCAAAGGAGGAGTCCTACCAAATTCTTTTAATGACACAAATATGGTACTGATTCCAAAGCCAGGGAGATCAAAAACAGAGAAAGAAAACTAAAGACCAATTTCCCTAATGAACATAGATGCAAAAATCTTAAATAGAATACTAGCAAAGAGACCCCAGCAAGTGATCAAGAGGATCATCCACCATGATCAGGTGGGATTTATACCAGGAATGCAAGGATGGTTCAACATTAGGAAAACCATCCACATAATTGACCATATCAACAATCTAACAAACAAAAATTACATGATTATCTCAATAGATGCTGAAAAAGCCTTCGACAAAATACAGCATCCATTCCTATTGAAAACACTGAAAAGTATAGGAATAGAAGGACCTTTCCTAAAAATAATAAACAGTATATACCTAAAACCATCAACAAACATCATATGCAATGGGGATAAATTAGAAGCCTTCCCAATAAGACCAGGAGTGAAACAAAGATGCCTATTATTGCCTCTATTATTCAACTTAGTACTAGAAACACTAGCAGTAGCAATTAGAGAAGAAAAAGAAATTGAAGGTATCAAAATAGGCAAGGAGGAGACTAAGCTATCACTCTTTGCAGATGATATGATGGTCTACTTAAAAAATCCTAGAGAATCAACTAAGAAGCTTGTAGAAATAATCAACAACTTTAGCAAAGTTGCAGGATACAAAATAAATGCACATCATCAGCATTTCTATACATTTCCAACACATTAGAGCAGCAAGAGGTAGAAAGAGAAACACCATTTAAAATCACCCTAGACAATATAAAATACTTAGGAATCTATCTACCAAAACTAAGACAGGAATTATAGGAAAACAACTA
Source organism: Gracilinanus agilis (assembly GCF_016433145.1). Classification (NCBI taxonomy): domain Eukaryota; kingdom Metazoa; phylum Chordata; class Mammalia; order Didelphimorphia; family Didelphidae; genus Gracilinanus; species Gracilinanus agilis. The sequence continues at coordinate 50,804,970 of NC_058135.1, forward strand.
CAAAACACTTTCCAAACAAATAAAACTAGATCTAAACAATTGGAAAAATATTGATTGCTCATGGGTAGGATGAGCTAACATAATAAAAATGACCATTCTACCCAAATTAATTTACCTATTTAGTGCTATACCTATCAAACTACCAAAAAACTTTTTTACTGAATTAGAAAAGAAACTATAACAAAGTTCATCTGGAATAACAAAAGATCAAGAATATCAAGGGAAATAATGAAAAAAAATGTGAAGGAAGGGAGCCTAGCAGTACCAGATATTAAACTATACTATAAAACAGCAGTCATCAAAACGATATGGTACTGGCTAAGAGAAAGAAGGGAGGATCAGTGGAATAGACTTGGGGTAAAGTGGTGTCAGCAAGACAGTGTATGATAAACCCAAAGAGCCCAACTTTTGGGACAAAAATCCACTATTTGACAAAAACTTCTGGGAAATTTGGAAAACAATATGGGAGAGATTAGGTGTAGATCAACATCTCACACCCTACACCAAGATAAATTCAGAATGGGTGAATGACTTGAATATAAAGAAGGAAACTATAAATAAATTAAGTGAACACAGTATACATGTCAGATCACTGGGAAAGGAAAGATTTTAAAACCAAGCAAGAGTTAGAGAAAATTACAAAATGTAAAATAAATGATTTTGATTAGATTAAATTAAAAAGCTTTTGTACAAACAAAAACAATGCAGCCAAAATCAGAAGGGAAACAACAAATTGGGAAAAAATCTTTATAACGAAAAACTCTGACAGGGGTCTAATTACTCAAATATGCAAGGAGTTAAATCAATTGTATAAAAATTCAAGCCATTCCCCAATTGATAAATGGGCAAGGGATACGAATAGGCAATTTTCAGATAAAGAAATCAATAAGCACATGAGAAAGTGTTCTAAATCTCTAATAATTAGAGTAATGCAAATCAAAACAACTCTGAGGTATCACTTCACACTTAGCAGATTGGCTAAAATGAGAGAAGGGGAGAGTAATGAATTTTGGAGGGGATGTGGCATAAATGGGACATTAATGAATTGCTGGTGGAGTTGTGAAGTGTTCCAACCATTCTGGATAGCAATTTGGAACTATGCTCAAAGGGCTGTAAAAGAATGTCTGTCCTTTGATCCATTCTGGGTTTTTACCCCAAAGAGATCATAGATAAACAGACTTGTACAAAAATATTTATAGCTGCGCTTTTTGTGGTGGCAAAAAATTGGAAAAGGAGGGTATGCCCTTCAATTGGGGAATGGCTCAACTAATTGTGGTATATACTGGTGATGGAATACTATTGTGCTCAAAGGAATAATAAACTGGAAGAATTCCATGTGAAGTGGAAAGACCTCCAGGAATTGACGCAGAGTGAAAGGAGCAGAGCCAGAAGAACATTGTACACAGAGACCAATACACTGTGATAAAATAGAATGTAATGGACTTCTGTACTTGCAGCAATGCAATGACCCAGGACAATTCTGAGGGACTTATGGAAAAGAACGCTACCCACAATCAGAGGAAGAACTGCAGGAGTGGAAACACAGAAGAAAAGCAACTGCTTGAACACATGGGTTGAGGCAGACGTGATTGGGGATGTAGACTCAAAACTACCACACCAATGCAACTACCAACAATTTGGAAATAGGTCTTGATTAATGACACATGTTAAAACCAGTGGAAATGCGCATCAGCTATGGGGGGGGGGGTTATGCCGGGGGGTGGGGTGAAGGGAAAAGTAAGAGCATGATCATGTAACCATGTTAACTTTTCTAAAAATTAAAAATTAGTAAATGTTAAATTAAAAAAAAAATGAACCACATTCCTTAGGCTGATAAAATTTCTCAAGGAGACCAAATTATAGACTTCTGAAGGAATTTGATCTCTGTGTAAGCTGAGTGATTCAGAACTTCTGAAGGGAGAAAGTCACTTTGTGTCTAACATACTCACACTCATATATATAACATAAATGTATATTACATATAATATAAATGTATATGTAATATAAATATATAATATAAATGTATAGATTTACAATCACAGATACATTTATATATAGTCTGTATGAGCATGCTGTCTCTCTCTTCTAGACTACAAACACCATGAGGGCAGAGACTATTTTCATTTTTCTTTTTGTAACCCCAATGCTTAGCATAAGGTAGGCAGGTTCCAGAGAAAGAACTATGGAATTGTCTTTCACATCAGTGTATCTTTAGTTTTATTCTGGGGTTTGCTTACGTATAGGTTTGCTCTTACAACAATGACCAATATGGAAGTGTGTTTTGCATGACAATAAAAAAGAAAGGAAAAAAAAGGTAGTCAGGTGCTTAATAAATGTTAGTTTGACTGATTAAAATGAGATTCTTTAAAACAATGTATCTCTACCATGTGCCAAAATGATAAGAAATTTTAAAAGCATCTATAAATCCTTTTACATGATGATTGAAGAATACCTCAGTGTATTTGTACATAAATTGTATAAAGAAGTTATAGTCATGCATTTTTTCATTTCATCCTTACCTCTTATTGAGACAGCAGTAGATAATTGGATTGTACATGGTAGAACTCATGGCCAGCCAAAAGCTAGCCAGGTAGACTTGCTGAATGTATTTCCATCGATTCAAGTGCTGGTATATTCCAGTAATGATGAAGTATATATGATAGGGCAGCCAGCAGATGGCAAATGTTACCACAACAATAATCATCATTTTTACCACCTACACAAGGAAAGAGAAGGTATTTTTTAAAATGTACATCAAAATTACCCTTATTTAAATCTACTCATCTCCTTCAGGATATTTCTAAGAAATTCACGAAATCATCAGACAAGAATGTATCATTTTCACAGACTTACTCTTTTCAAGCTGTCATAGTGCTCTTATAATAAATACTGAATTGTTGAGTTGAAATGAATATCAGATTTTAAGAACCAACAATAGGCATATCAATGGCATATGTGGTATTTTTTCCTAAAAATGAGTTGAAGCTTCTCTAGACTTCAATCCATGCCTCAGCTATAGTCTAACCCCCAAAGATCCCTCTGCCATGCTGGCTGCCTTCATTCATTGATGAGTTCCTCCCAAAGCTTCTATATTGGGAAAGGGTCGTAGGCTGGCTAGCTTTCATTCCTTTCCCAGCTATACTTTTGATTTACTGGGATCTGTCTTATTTTAGAGTTGTAGAAACTGAGGTTCAAGAAGGTCAAACAGTTTACACAAGGGCATGCAGGTAATAAGTGGCTTTATGTATGATGACAGGGAGGTAACTTGCCTCACATAGGAAGTGTCCAAGGCAGAATTTGAATCCATATCATATGATTTCAGAATAATAAGATATGTAATAATGAGCAAAATGAATTCGAAAATTACTTGAAATCAGTCTAGTCAATGGAGGTCTTGACACATAAATGGTTTGGGAGTGAGAGGGATTGGTGAAAAACACAAATTATTCAAATAGTGAATTTGTCCCTTGACTTTAGGTTGGAGATGCAGATGGAAGCTGACAGATTAGAGTCATGGGAAGTATGATTCCAGAAACAGTCAACTAGAGCACTAAAAGAAAATCAAGTTGAAGGCAGAAACTCCCTAAGGGTTTGATCTCTTTACTAAGCAGGTGAAGATTTGACCATTGGAGTTGAAAATTCAGGTCAATAGCAAAAAGAATGTCAACTGTAGCCAAAAGCATTAAGGGTCTGTGATTTTGTGTCTCATTGTACACTGTCTGTGTTTCAGAGGTGGGGAGGTTTCACTTACATTTTCTATACATCTATATTTTTACTTCATGCTCTCAAATGTTTGTGTTTTATCTTTTCACCATATTAATAGTTCACATTCCCTTATGATTTTTATTTCTATAAGAGCAACTAGGAGGCACAGTAGAAAGACTGCAGGACTCATCTTTTCGAATTAAAATCTGACTTCAGACTCCTAGCAACTGAGTTGACATTATGCAGGTCATTTAACCCTGTTTGCCTTGGTTTCCTTATCTGTAAAATGAATTGGAAAAGGAAATAGCAAACACTTTAGGATCATTGCCCAGGAAACCCCAAGTAGGACCACTAAGAGTTGAATAAGACTGAAAAACTACCAAGCTTATAAATCAATTTTTTTAAACCCTTAACTTCTGTGTATTGGCTCTTAGGTGGAAGAGTGGGCAATGGGGGTCAAGTGACTTGCCCAGGGTCACACAGCTGGGAAGTGTCTGAGGCTGGATTTGAACCTAGGACCTCCTGTCTCTAGGCCTGACTCTCAATCCACTGAGCTACCCAGCTGCCCCCATAAATAAATTTTATAACTGCTCTGGCTGACCTTTTAATCCATCATTTCTGTGTTATACACTCAATATTTCCCAGCCAAGGTTCTGGGTGGTTCACTTTTATAAGACAGAAGGAGAAGAGGCCCTAGGATGGCCTTTTAAAGTACAAAAGCTTCTATTGGTCATTTAACTCTTTTCACAACCTTCTTTTCTATCCTCACTACCTGCCACTCTCTTATAAACAACAGATATTTTATCCAAAGTGGTCTACATGTTATTCCATTTCCTCTCTCTGTGTCTTTAGACAGGTTGTGGTGAGGATACATTCCTTTCTCACCATTTTCCCTAGCTTCTATGAAGATTCAATTCAAATGTTACTGCTACTGTGTAGTAGACCCTGATAGTCTTAGTTTCTAGTGCCTCCCCATAGCTTTTTATTTCTAACATATTTTTATTTGATTATTTTTATTCATACCTCCTCTCTTTCTCTGTACACCCCCTCAACAAAGTACAAAGATTGTTTCATTTTTATATCTATATTTTCAGTATTAACCATAGTGCTTGATGCATAGTAGCCATCCCTTAATACATATTTATTGACTAATGAAACAATACTCTTTGTAAACAGAAATTGAGGCACATACTAAAATCATTGCAAAAAAAGAGGATTGGGGTAAGGAATATGTAAATGAAAATAATACTAAAAGGCAATTGAACTCAAATTAAATGTAATGATCAATCCTGTTCATATTATTCCTCCCCAAAATAATGCAGCCTCTTTGAGAGCAGGGACCATTTCTACACCTTAACTTTCTCATCTGAAGACAGGGATAATAGTATTGGTGTTTCCTATCTCCCAGTGTTGTTATGAAGTTCAGATAAGATAAGACAGGTCAAGTGCTGGGTAGACCATAAGAGTACTTATGGACATGATTATTTGGTATTCAGCATGTACATGAAGTCCACTATGCCCTAATACTCTAGTATTTTCTAGGCAAGTACTCCTGACAAAATTTAAATTGACATCATGTAAGGGAGGCCAACTCTTCACCAGACATCTTCAGCCCAATGTCATTCCAATATCCCTATTTCTCTGTCCCTTCTGTTATAGATCAGCTTTCAAACAACACTGTTATAGAAGGAGCAGAGTCTCCCATGCAGCCCTGTGTCCATTGCAACCATAACTGTCTCTGGAAAGTCTTCTCAACCCACATTCTGTCTTTATCAAAACGCTTGATCCTCTGTCATAGAGATTGGAACCAAGCATTGCCAGAAGACTTCAGACACCTTGGAGAACACTCAGATATAATCACCATCCATTTTGATGGTTCTGGTCTCCCATTTTGATTTCTTCCAATCCCAGGCACAGAGCTCATTCATTGCTTTGGCAGTAGAGTCGAGGCAGAGAGGGAATGTCAAAAGAAATATCAGGTCAATAAAAGGGATGGACTTATTTCAGAACTTTACATACACTCCAACACACACACACACACACACACACAGGCAAGAATAACTTACAGGTCATATCCTGGTTAGAATAAGCTGGAGGCACTTTTGCTGGAGAAGTAGGAAAAACCTTTGACTCTGCCTCCTAGACAGGTCAGGTTAGAATGCTTACAGCTGTTCCCACCTATCACTTTGAATTAACGTGGGTGAATTCTTGAAGTTTAGGTCAAATAAATTGGGCCAGAGAGATTAAGTCAAATGTAATAGCTAAGTCAGAAAAGATAAGGGGTGCATTCTTCCTTTAGAGATCCTTGACCTGCAATGGATTAGAGGACTCCTGGAAATTACAGATATCTCTTGCACATTATGGGGGTTAGGGGTTTGGCATCCCCACGATTTCAAAAATTAGTGTAAATTTTTTGGTCTCTTCACATCAGAGAAGACTAGACTAGACAAACCGAGGGTTTTCCAATAGATATGATATCAGACAGCAGTACAGACTTTGGAGCCAGCTTTGTTGCTCTGTACTACCTGGGGGACTTCTGGCAAGTTAGTTTCCTAGGGCCTCAGTTGCCTTATCAGTAAAACAAGGAAGCTGCACTAGTGATGCCCAAGGTCCTCTTCAGCTCCAGTTCTATAATCCTATGACCTCGAGGACCCATGGATATACAAAGAACCATATATGCCATGAACCATAAAGAACCATATGCCATGCCTAAACAGTACCATAATAAGCATGATGCCAGAACTTGGGCCATCTTTCTCATCTCCCTTCCTCAAGAACTTGGGTCCATGGATAAGCTTTTCATGTCTTCCCCACCTCTTTTTTTTTTTTTTTTGACCAGGAACCATCCTTCACAGTACTTCCTAAAGCTTCCATATCATGTTGCCACATGTGTACAACACTTTCTAGCCCTACTTTTTATATTGTCTCCCTCCGTTAGAATATAAGATCTTTGAGGGCAGGGACTATTTTGCTTGCTTTTATTTGTACCTTCACCTCTTAGTATAGTGCTTGGCACATGCAAAGTATTTAATAATTGCTTTATCATTGATTGATTCATTCATTCATGGTATACAATGTCCAAACCTTCTAAGAGCTCTCTACCTTCTTATTTAACTGCTCTCTTAGAAAGTTATTCTGTAAAGATGGGGTTCTTAACCTTGGGATCTCCTTAAGGGTCTGTTGATAAAGATTCTTCGAATGTAAGTGGGAAAAATATCATTATTTCCACTAATGAAGATTACTACTTCTTTCAATTGGGATCTGCTTTTTAATTCTAAGAAAGAGTCCATAAGCTTCCCTAGACTTCCAAAGGGACCATGACACACAAAAAGGTTAAGAACTCCCAATCTAGGGAGGGACACACTAATTCACTGCTAAGCTGCACATTTTATAATTTCTGAGGGTCAACAATTAAACAGAGCTCATGACTGTCAGGTTTCCCCATCCCTCATTAGAAACATAAGCTTTGAGTGGTACCAGCATACCTTAGGACATGGCTTAGAACACAAGAATCCATTTAGAAATGTCAATCAATTCTGGTTTAAGTAAAATTCTGTGCAAGTGATTATCAGAGGTGTACTGATGAAAAGACTTGCAAAAAAATAAAAAAATAAATAAAAAATATTTCAGACTTTTCCCAGTCTCTTCAGTGCCTAAAGTCTAACCTGGACAGCCCTTACCCTTTAAAGATAACTACTTTTCTTGCTTTTCATGGGATGATACAAATCAGCAACAATGTCTTTGGGCTAGAGAAGTTTTGAATGGAGAAGGAATGGACAAAGGTATAGGGGGAGAAGAAGAAAAGAATGTTATTGCTGTGCTACGGAAGCCCAAGAGAATTTAAAAAAAAGGACATCTTGGTCCGTGGTGTCTAATGCTGATGAGGAGAATGAAAATTGAAGGGAGCACATTTTGAAATCAGGACGTTATCAGTAACATGGGAGAGAATAGTTCAAGCAGAGTGGTAAGTACAGAGGACAAATTTTAAAGAAATGAAGAGTGAATATTACCTGGTGACAAAAGAACAATGGAGGAAGAGAAAAATGGGGAGATGGAGATACGGAGATAGGAAAGGTGGAGGAAGAGACAAATTGATGGAAATAGACAGGGATACCAAGAGACAGAGAGGGGGCAAATGAAGGAACAAAATTCCAGAGAATGGAATCAGAACAGTTAAGTAGGGGTTAGTTTTGTTAAAACTGAAAGTTGACTCTTCTAGAGAGAGAGAGAGAGATGAACACTTAACCTGTATTATCCTATGTGAACTTTGTAATAACACTGGGGATAAAAAACATTAATATTATCATTCACATTTTACAGATGGAAAACCTGAGCTTCAGGAACAGTCCCTGCTCTCAAAGAGGCTGCACTCCATTAGGATGATGGGATGCAAAACATGGACAGGATTGAGCATTGCATTTAGCCTCAGTTCAATACATCCCCCTTACCTCCATCTTCTTTAAAAAAAACAACAAACAAACCTTACTTTCTGTCTTGGAATTAATACTAAGAATAGGTTCTAAGGCAGAAGAGCAGTAAGGGCTAGGCAGTTGGGGTTAAGTGACTTGCTCAGGGTCACATAGCTATCCCAATTCTGTTTTTTTCAATGATTTTGGTATGTGTCTCAATTTTCTGATGTAAAAAGAATATTCTTTTAGCATCTGACAAGTATTTATTAATAGGTACTTACAAAGTATGGGGCATTACATTTGATGCTGAGGATATAGATCTAAAAATGAAATAATCTCTGCATTTTGTGAGGGGAGACATGGATAAAAGGAGGCTGCATTCTGTTGGGGAGAAGGAGGTACATAACATGGATTAGCCTTTTTTACTTAGTTTTTATTCAGTTACCTTTTTGTGTCATTTTTATTTTCATTTTTGTAGTCATAATTTACATGTTTTGGGGGTTCTGCTTTCTTTGATTCTCAATAATTCATACCATTTCCCCCATGTTTTTCTGAATTCCTCAAATTTGTCATTTTTGCCATCCCCTTGTTCTTTACTTAATTCCAAAGCTTTTTCACAAGCTCGAATTTAGGTTACTCTATCTGGCAACCATAATCTAGGTCTTCCCAAAAGAAATTATATTGATTCCAAAGAAAACTGTACCTGGTAGGTTCTGGAACCTTTTGGCAACCACAAGAAGGAGGAGAGTTTGGTGAGCAGAATGTCTAGATAGTTAATTAAGAAGCATTTATTAAGTGGTTACTGTACCAGACACTGTGCCAACCATTGCATATCTAATTCCAAATGGTCCCTGTTCTCAAGAAGTTCTTATTCCAATGAGAGGAAACAACACTGTGGAAGAACCACTATAATTATTTGCCTTCATTCACCAAATTACTGGAATTTGAATATTTTAAAGGACCCTAACAACCTTCTAATCCACCCATAGTTTTTTAAAACTCTTCCCTTCTGTCTTAGAATCAATACTAAATATCATTTCCAAGACAAAAGAGTGGTAAAGGCTAGGCAATTGGAGTTAAGTGACATGCTCAGGATCACACAGGTAGGAAATGTCTGAAGCCAGATTTGAACCCATGAATTCCTATCTCTAGGTCTGGCACTCTATCTAGTGAGTGACCTAGCTGCTCCTCCCCTCCCAACCTATACTTAAATGACTTACTGCTTGTCCTGAAGGTTAGAAGAAGGGGTTGTATACAAGGAGAAAGGAAGATGAGAAAGTTGCAATCAACTGACAAGATCCACTTGATCCTTTAAGGATCTGACAAGATGCTTCTGCCCCCTTCCCTAGAAGTTCCCCTCTGTGGTCTGGCATCATGAGAGTCCATGAAATCTCTCAGAAATAATCCAACCCTTTGATGCTATTCTATAAGATTATGTTTTGTTGTAATGCAGAGAAGAAATGCAATTTTCTCTTAAGACTGATTAATATAAGATGACCTGTGGGGCAGCTAAGTGGATAGAGTACCAGACCAGGAGATGAGAGATCCTGGGTTCAAATCTGGCCTCAGATGCTTCCCAGCAGTGTGACCCTGGGCAAGTCACTTAACCCCCATTGTTTTACCCTTATCATTTTGCCTTGGAACAGATACTTAATATTGATTTTAAAACAGACAGAAAAGGCTTCAAAAAATGAGATGACCTGAAATTTTTACCCAGTAGTTTAGCAATATTTTTGCCATTGGCTTTTTTTTTGTTTTTTGTTTTTAACTTTTAAACATTTATTAATATTCATTTTTAACATGGTTACATGATTCATGCTCCCACTTTCCCCTTCACCCCCCACAATCCCCCCACCCATGGCCAATGCACATTTCCACTGGTTTTGTCATGTGTCCTTGATCAAGACCTATTTCCAAATTGTTGGTGGTTGCATTGGTGTGGTAGTTTCGAGTCCACACCCTCAATCATGTCCACCCAAACCCATGCATTCAAGCAGCTGTTTTTCTTAAATGTTTCCTCTCCTGCAGTCCTTCCTCTGAATGTGGGTAGTGTTCTTTACCATAAATCCCTCAGAATTGTCCTGTGTCATTGCATTGCTGCTGGTACAGAAGTCCATTACATTCAATTTTACCATAGTATATCAGTCTCTGTGTACAATGTTCTTCTGGCTCTGCTCCTTTCACTCTGCATCAATTCCTGGAGGTCTTTCCAGTTCATCTGGAACTTCTCCAGGTTGTTATTCCTTTTAGCACAATAGTATTCCATCACAAGCATACACCATAATTTCTTCAGCCATTCCCCAATTGAAGGGCATACCCTCCTTTTCCAGTTTTTTGCCATCAGAAAAAGCTCAGCTATAAATATTTTCATACAAGTCTGTTTATCTATGATCTCTTTGGGGTACAAACCCAACAATGGTATAGCTGGATCAAAGGGCAGGCAGTCTTTTATAGCCCTTTGAGCATAGTTCCAAATTGCCAGCCAGAATGGTTGGATCAGTTCACAACTCCACCAGCAATGCATTAATGTCCCAATTTTGCCACATCCCCTCCAACATTCATTACTCTCCCCTTCTTTCATGTTAGCCAATCTGCTAGGTATGAGGTGATACCTCAGAGTTGTTTTGATTTGCATTTCTCTAATTATTAGAGATTTAGAGCACTTTCTCATGTGCTTATTGATACTTTTGATTTCTTTACCTGAAAATTGCCTATTCATGTCTCTTGCCCATTTATCAATTGGGGAATGGCTTGATTTTTTATACAATTGATTTAGCTCCTTGTATATTTGAGTAATTAGACCCCTGTCAGAGTTTTTTGTTATAAAGATTTTTTTCCCAATTTGTTGTTACCCTTCTGATTTTGACTACATTGTTTTTGTTTGTACAAAAGCTTTTTAGCTTAATATAATCAAAACCATTTAATTTACATTTTGTAATTTTCTCTAATTCTTGCTTGGTTTTAAAATCTTTGCTTTCCCAGAGATCTGACAAGTATACTATTTTGTGTTCACTTAACTTATTTATAGTTTCCCTCTTTATATTCAGGTCATTCCCCCATTTTGAATTTATCTTGGTGTAGGGTGTGAGATGTTGATCCAGACCTAATCTCTCCCATATTGCTTTCCAAATTTCCCAGCAGTTTTTGTCAAATAGTGGATTCATTTCCCAAAAGTTGGGCTCTTTGGGTTTATCATACACTGTCTTGCTGACATCATTAACCCCAAGTCTGATCCTCCCTTCTTTCTCTTAGCCAGTACCATATTGTTTTGATGACTGCTGCTTTATAGTATAGTTTAATATCTGGTACTGCTAGGCTCCCTTCCTTCACATTTTTTTTCATTATTTCCCTTGATATTCTTGATCTTTTGTTATTCCAGATGAACTTTGTTATAGTTTTTCCTAATTCAGTAAAGAAGTTTTTTGGTAATTTGATAGGTATGGCACTAAATAGGTAAATTAATTTGGGTAGAATGTTCATTTTTATTATGTTAGCTCGTCCTACCCATGAACAATTAATGGTTTTCAAATTGTTTAGATCTAGTTTTATTTTTTTGGAAAGTGTTTTGTAGTTGTTTTCCTATAATTCCTGTCTTAGTTTTGGTAGATAGATTCCTAAGTATTTTGTATTGTCTAGGGTAATTTTAAATGATGTTTCTCTTTCTACCTCTTGCTGCTCTAAGTTGTTGGAAATGTATAGAAATGCTGATGATTTATGTGCATTTATTTTGTATCCTGCAACTTTGCTAAAGTTGATGATTATTTCTACCAGCTTCTTAGTTGATTCTCTAGGGTTTTTTAAGGAGACCATCATATCATCTGCAAAGAGTGATAGCTTATTCTCCTCCTTGCCTATTTTGATACCTTCAATTTCTTTTTCTTCTCTAATTGCTATTGCTAGTGTTTCTAGTACTATGTTGAATAATAGAGGTGATAATGGGCATCCTTGTTTCACTCCTGATCTTATTGGGAAGGCTTCTAATTTATCCCCATTGCATATAATGCTTGTTTTATGGTTTTAGGTATATACTGTTTATTATTTTTAGGAAGGGTCCTTCTATTCCTATGCTTTTCAATATTTTCAATAGAAATGGATGCTGTATTTTGTCAAAGGCTTTTTCAGCATCTATTGAGATAATCATGTGATTTTTGTTTGTTAGACTGTTGATATGGTCAATTATGTAGATGGTTTTCCTAATGTTGAACCATCCTTGCATTCCTGGTATAAATCCCACCTGATCATGGTGGATGATCTTCTTAATTACTTGCTGGAATCTCTTTGCTAGTATTCTATTTAAGATTTTTGCATCTATGTTCATTAGGGAGATTGGTCTATAGTTTTCTTTCTCTGTTTTTGGTCTACCTGGCTTTGGAATCAGTACCATATTTGTGTCATAAAAGGAATTTGGTAGGATTCCTTCTTTGCTTATCATATCAAATAATTTGTATAGTATTGGGATTAGTTGCTCTTTGAATGTCTGATAGAATTCACTTGTGAATCCATCAGGCCCTGGTGATTTTTTCTTAGGGAGTTCTTTGATGGCTTGTTCAATTTCTGTTTCTGATATGGGATTATTTAGGTATTCTACTTCTTCTGCTGTTAATCTAGGCAATTTATATTTTTGTAGATATTCATCCATATCTCCTAAATTGTTATATTTGTTGCCATATAATTGGGCAAAATAGTTTTTAATGATTGCCTTAATTTCCCCTTCATTGGAGGTGAGGTCTCCCTTTTCATCTTTGATACTGTCAATTTGGTTTTCTTCTTTCCTTTTTCTTATTAGATTGACCAGTACTTTGTCTATTTTACCTGTTTTTTCAAAATACCAGCTTCTAGTCTTATTTATTAATTCAATAGTTCTTTTACTTTCGATTTTATTAATTTCTCCCTTAATTTTTAGTATTTCTAATTTAGTTTTCATCTGAGGGTTTTTAATTTGTTCACTTTCTAATTTTTTGAGTTGCATACCCAATTCATTAATCTCTGCCCTCCTTAATTTGTTAATATATGCATTCAAGGATATAAATTTCCCCCTGAGTACTGCCTTGGCTGCATTCCACAGAGTTTGGGAGGATGTCTCATCATTGTCATTCTCTTCACTGAAATTGTTGATTGTTTCTATGATTTCTTCTTTGACAAATTGGTTTTGGAGAATCATATTATTTAATTTCAAATTGGTTTTTGATCTGCCTGTCCATGTGCCCTTACTAATTATTATTTTTATTGCATTATGATCTGAGAAGGTTACATTTATTATTTCTGCTCTTTTGCATTTGTTTGCAATGATTCTATGTCCTATTACATGGTCAATCTTTGTGAATGTACCATGTGTAGCTGAAAAGAAGGTGTATTCCTTTTTGTCCCTATTTGTTTTTCTCCACATATCAATTAAATCTAATTTTTCTAGGACTTCATTCACCTCTCTTTCCTCTTTCTTATTTATTTTTTGGTTTGATTTATCTAGATCTGAAAGAGGAATATTTAGATCTCCCACTATTATGGTTTTACTATCTATTTCCTTCTTGAGCTCTGCCAGTTTCTCCTTTATGAATTTGGATGCTATACCACTTGGTGCATATATATTGAGCAGTGTTATTTCCTCATTGTTTATACTGCCTTTAATCAGGATGTAATGACCTTCCCTTTCTTTTTTAATCATATCTATTTTTACTTTGGCTTTGTCAGAAATCATAATAGCCACTCCTGCCTTCTTTTTTTCATTTGACACACAAAAGATTTTGTTCAAGCCCTTAACCTTAAACTTGTGTGTGTCTACCCGCCTCATATGTGTTTTTTGTAGACAACATATGGTAGGATTTTGGTTTCTGATCCACTCTGCTATTTGCTTCCATTTTATGTGAGAGTTCATCCCATTCACATTTAGAGTTACAATTATCAGTTGTGCATTCACTGACATTTTTGTATCCTCCTCTAGACCCACCCCTTCTCTTACACTATTTTCTTTTAAACCAGTGGTTTGCTTTGAGCTGGTATCCCTTATCCCCTCACTTGATTGACTTCCCTTTCTGTCCCCTCCCTTTTTATTTTTAAAGGCCTATTGAATTCTCTCCTCCTTCTTCTCCCCTCCCTTTTTTGATCTCCCCACTGCCCTGTTCCCTTTGCTTTGTCCCTTCTGACTTTCTCAGTAGGGTTAGATAGAGTTTTTTTTTTATCCGAATGGATAATTATGCTACTCTTCCCTCTCCAGGTTGATTATACTGAGAGTAAGGTTTGATTATTCGCTCTTAATGCTCTCTTCCTCTCCTTCTTATGATAGTATTTATCCCCTCCCCTTCCCATGCCCTCTTTGTGTATAATAGGATATCCTATTTTTCTTATTTACTCATATTTTTCTTGGTGTCCCCTACTATTCCCCCCTCTTTCCCACCCTCTATGTCATCTTAGACCATTTAGTATCCTTTCCTCTCCCTGTGAATTATTCTTCTGGTTGCTATAATAGTGAATATTATACCAGTGAATAGAGTTCACTACAGAGAATTATACATAGCATGTCTCCACCTATTAATACAGATAATTAGATCTTATTTAAGCCCTTAAAGAGTCAAATTTAAAGAATTATAAGTTTTCTTTCTTTTCCCTCTGTTTCTTATTTACCTTTTCATGTTTCTCTTGGTTTTTGTGGTTGGGTATCAAACTTTCCATTTAGTCCTGGTCTCTTTTGTGCAAAAACTTGGAATTCTTCAATTTTGTTGAATGCCCATACTTTCCCCTGGAATTATATAGTCAGTTTTGATGGGTAGTTGATCCATGGCTGAAGACTCATCTCTCTTGCCTTTCTGAATATTGTGTTCCAAGCCTTGCAGTCTTTTAGCGTGGAGGCTGCCAGATCCTATGTGATCCTGATTGGTGCTCCTTGATATTTGAATTGTCTCTTTCTGGCTTCCTGTAAGATTTTTTCTTTTACTTGAAAACTCTTAAATTTTGCTATTATATTCCTTGGTGTTGACTTTTCTTTGTCCAGAGTAGAGGGTGATCTATGGATCCTTTCAATGTCTATATTGTCCTCTTGTTGTAGAACTTCAAGGCAATTTTGCTGAATAATTTCTTTAAGTATGGAGTCCAAGTTTCTATTCATTTCTGCCTTTTCTGGAAGACCAATAATTCTCAAATTGTCTCTTCTAGACCAGTTTTCTTGGTCTGTCACTCTCTCATTGAGATATTTCATGTTTCCTTCTATTTTATCAGTCTTTTGACTTTGTTTTATTTGTTCTTGTTGTCTTGAGAGATCATTGGATTCTAATTGTTCAATTCTAGCCTTTAGGGACTGGTTTTCCTTTTCAATCTGGTCATTTCTGGTGTTCA
>NC_058135.1:50845398-50926475 GCF_016433145.1 Gracilinanus agilis
TAATCCCAATACTATACAAATTATTTGATATGATAAGCAAAGAAGGAGTCCTACCAAATTCATTTTATGACAAAATATGGTACTGATTCCAAAGCCAGGTAGACCAAAAACAGAGAAAGAAAACTATAGACCAATCTCCTTAATGAACATAGATGCAAAAATCTTAAATAGAATATTAGCAAAGAGACTCCAGCAAGTAATTAAGAAGGTCATCCACCATGACCAGGTGGGATTTATACCAGGAATGCAAGGATGGTTCAACATTAGGAAAACCATCCACATAATTGACCATATCAACAGTCTAACAAACAAAAATCACATGATTATCTCAATAAATGCTGAAAAAGCCTTTGACAAAATACAGCATCCGTTCCTATTGAAAACATTGAAAAGTATAGGAATAGAAGGACCCTTCCTAAAAATAATAAACAATATATACCTAAAACCATCAACAAGCATTATATGCAATGGGGATAAATTAAAAGCCTTCCCAATAAGATCAGGAGTGAAACAAGGATGCCCATTATCACCTCTATTATTCAACATAGTACTAGAAACACTAGCAGTAGCAATTAGAGAAGAAAAAGAAATTGAAGGTATCAAAATAGGCAATGAGGAGACTAAGCTATCACTCTTTGCAGATGATATGATGGTCTACTTAAAAAATCCTAGAGAATCAACTAAGAGGCTGGTAGAAATAATCAACAACTTTAGCAAAGTGGCAGGATATAAAATAAATGCACATAAATCATCAGCATTTCTATACATTTCCAATACATTAGTACAGCAAGAGGTAGAAAGAGAAACAGCATTTAAAATCACCCTAGACAATATAAAATACTTGGGAATCAATCTAACAAAACAAACACAGCTATTATACAAAAACAACTACAAAACACTTTCCAAACAAATAAAACTGGACCTCAACAATTGGAAAGCCATTAACTGTTTATGGGTAGGACGAGCTAACATAATAAAAGTGAACATCCTACCCAAATTAATTTACCTATTTAGCGCCATACCTATCAAATTACCAAAAAACTTCTTTACTGAATTAGGAAAAACTATAACAAATTTCATTTGGAATAACAAAAGATCAAGAATATCAAAGGAAATAATGAAAAAAAATGTGAAGGAAGGGGGCCTAGCAGTACCAGATATCAAACTATACTATAAAGCAGCAGTCATTAAATCAATATGGTACTGGCTAAGAGATAGAAGGGAAGATCAATGGAATAGACTTGGGGTTAATAATGTCAGCAAGACAGTGTATGATAAACCCAAAGAGTCCAACTTTTGGGACATGAATCCACTATTTGACAAAAACTGCTGGGAAATTTGGAAAACAATATGGGAGAGATTAGGTTTAGATCAATATCTCACACCCTACACCAAGATAAATTCAGAATGGGTGAATGACTTGAACATAAAGAGGGAAACTATAAATAAGTTAAGTCAACACAGAATAGTATACTTGTCAGATCTCTGGGAAAGGAAAGATTTTAAAAGCAAGCAAGAGTTAGAGAAAATTACAAAATGTAAATTAAATGGTTTTGGTTATATTAAGCTAAAAAGCTTTTCTACAAACAAAAATAATGTAGTCAAAATCAGAAGAGAAACAACGAATTGGGAAAAAATCTTTATAATGAAAAACTCTGACAGGGGTCTAATCACTCAAATATACAAGGAGTTAAAGCAATTGTATAAAAATCAAGCCATTCCCCAAATGATAAATGGGCAAGAGACATGAATAGGCAATTTTCAGGTAAAGAAATCAAAAGTATCAATAAGCACATGAAAAAGTGCTCTAAATATCTAATAATTAGAGAAATGCAAATCAAAACAACTCTGAGTTATCACCTCACACCTAGCAGATTGGCTAAAATGAAAGAAAGGGAGAGTAATGAATGTTGGAGGGGATGTGGCAAAATTGGGACATTAATGCATTGCTGGTGGAGTTGTGAAATGATCCGGCCATTCTGGCTGGCAATTTGGAACCATGCTCAAAGGGCTATAAAAGAATGCCTGCCCTTTGATCCAGCCATACCATTGCTGGGTTTGTACCCCAAACAGATCATAGATAAACAGACTTGTACGAAAATATTTATAGCTGCGCTTTTTGTAGTGGCAAAAAACTGGAAAATGAGGGGATGTCCTTCAATTGGGGAATGGCTGAACAAATTGTGGTATATGCAGGTGATGGAATACTATTGTGCTAAAAGGAATAATAAACTGGAGGAATTCCATGCAAACTGGAGAGACCTCCAGGAAGTGATGCAGAGCGAAAGGAGCAGAGCCAGAAGAACATTGTATACAGAGACTGATATACTGTGGTAAAATCAAATGTAATGGGCTCCTGTACCAGCAGCACTGCAATGACACAAGACAGCCCTGAGGGATTTATGGTAAAGATGCTACCCACACTCAGAGGAAGAACTGCAGGAGAGGAAACATATAAGATAAACAATTACTTGAATGCATGGACTGAGGCGGACATGAATGGGAAATAGACCAGTGGAAATGTGCGTTGGTTATGGGTGGGGGATAGCGGGGGGTGAAGGGGAAAGTAGGGGCATAAAGTATGTAAACAGATTAAAAACAAATATTAATAAATGTCTAATAGAAAAATAAAAAAATAATGGGGAAAAATATGATCACAACTGAACAAGAAAAAAAAAAAGAAAAGTTAACATGGTTACATAATTCATGCTCTTACTTTCCCCTTTACCCCCCCACCCCGAACTGTCCCCCCACCATGGCTGATGCTTATTTCCACTGGTTTTAACATGTGTCATTGATCAAGACCTATTTCCAAATTGTTGATAGATGCATTGGTGTGGTAGTTTCAAGTCTACATCCCCAATCATGTCTGCCTCAACCCATGTGTTCAAGCAGTTGTTTTTCTTCTGTTTCCAATCCTGTATTTCTTCCTCTGAATGTGGGTAGTTTTCTTTTCCATAAATCCCTCAGAGGTGTCCTGGGTCATTGCATTGCTGCTAGTACAGAAGCCCATTACATTCTATTTTACCACAGTATATCAGTCTCTGTGTACAATGTTCTTCTGGCTCTGCTCCTTTCACTCTGCATTAGTTCCTGGAGGTCTTTCCAGTTCACATGGAATTCCTCTAGTTTATTATCACTTTGAGCATAATAGTATTCCATCACCAGCATATGCCACAATTTGTTCAGCCATTCCCCAATTGAAGGGCATGCCCTCATTTTCCAGTTTTTTGCCACCACAAAAAACTCTTAGCCAGTTTTCTCAATAAATGTATGGCTTGAGTCTTAAGGGAAGCTTCAAGAGGTTGTAGCTAGATTAGGTCTACTCCCTTATTAATAATGGAAGAATAAATCAAAGGGAAATGCTATGGTACTCATTCTTCCTTCAATAATTCAAAGTTTTCACATGAAATGAAACTGGTTTCATCAGTATGGGACATTACCAGCACAGATTAGAGACTCCTCCCTTTTTTAGTAGACACAATCCCAAGCTGCTGCCTTTAAACTGACCATTTAAGCTGACCATTCATGATGAGCCTGATTAAATTGTCTGTGGTGGTCAGTAGAACATAAGTTCCTTGAGGACAGGACTTGTCTGACTTTCTGTATTTGTATAGCAAATCTTTATTTTGTTGTTGTTCTATTTGAGATTTTCTTGGCAAAGATATCCAGTTCATTTTATAGATGAAGAAATGGAGGCAAACAGGTTTTCTGGTTAGGAAGTGTTTGAGGCAAAATTAAACTTAGGTCTTTCTGATGCCAGGTACAGTTGCTATATCCACTGTTCCACTTACTTGCCTTGCAATATCATTATTACCGCTGTGATTTTGTAGTCAATATTAAAGAATGGTAGATGATAAGCTGAGTGGTATTCAGAACTAAGAAGTAAATTACTTAATTATAGTCTGAAAAGTATAGGAATGGGGGAAGCTAGGTGGTACAGTGGATAGAGTCATGCGTAGGGTCAGGAGGACGTGGGTTCAAATATGACCTCAGACCCTTCCTAGTTGTGTGACGCTAGCCAACTCATTTAACCCCATTTGCCTAGATCTTGCCCTTCTGTCCTAGAGTTATTATTAGGATATAAAAAATAAGGGCTTAAAAATTTAAAAATAATTTTAAAAGGATAGGAATAGTGCCATCAGCTGTCAGCTCTATGTCAAGCCATTTTTTCAAAAGGGTTTTATAATTATATAATTTACATTTAAGTATTTATATTTCATATTTATCTGATATTAAGTATTATGCTCTATCTAGTCAAGATAAGAATAAACTTTTCTACTGGCCTTTTCTGTTTGAGCCACAGAAAATAATAGGTAGAAACTGTCCTTAATGCTAGTGCCTGGACTCTGAAATCTTTAGTTTAGTCTGTATGTATCTTGTATGAATATAGATGGTTTCTGGAGTCTCCCCCATTAGATGATAAGAGCGGTGGTCTGACTTTCATCTTTCTTAGTATCCCTATCTCATAGCATAGTTTCTGGAACCTAGAAGGTGCTCAGTAAATGCCTATTGATTGACCGACTGTCCAATAATGTTCAAGAGGACCATTCCTTCCCTGATATCTATCAGTAAAGTAAAAATTTACTCCAGTCTCATGTCCTCAACTGCTTAATTACAGATCTCTAGTTGTTTTTTCTTTTAATGTTCTATTTGGGGAGGAGGAAGTTTAAGGGAGATATCATGAATACTTGTAAAAATAAATGAAAAGAAATTGAAAAAAAATTAAAATGCATTAGATCAGGAAAAAAAAGAAATTGCCCATCAGTTATTTTTCTATCAGTGCAAACTCAGTATATAAAAAACTGAACTTCTCTGTTCCCCATCAACTTACACTGATGACTTTTTTTTTCTGTCAAACAAGTAACTATTTTCCCCAGTCATGCAGGTTAGGAATCTTGGTTTCCTTTAGCCTCTCCTTTTTAAAAATTCCCTTCATCTACTCCATATGCAATCAGTCAAGTACTATGAGGTATTTTCTTTTACACTTGTCACCTCCATTCTTTCCTGGCACTCTTGTCCAAGCACTTTCAGCATCACAACCAGAGGATGACAACAGGGTTCTAATTGTTTCTCTCCTCTCTGTCCCTCCCCACTGTAAACTATCCAATTAGTAATTGTGATGATTTACCCCAACAACATCTAATTTTGTGAGTCCTATTTCTTTGGTCAATCATTTTAGTCATGTCTGCCTCTTTTGTGACCCCGGGCTTTCTTTCTTTTTTATTCTTAAACTCTTATCTTCTGTCATAGAATTCATACTAAGTATTGGGAAGGGCTAGGATATTGGGGTTAAGGGATTTGCCTGGGGTCACACAACTAAGAAGTATCTTGAGGCCCAGATTCGGACCTAGGCCACCTCCAAGCTTGGTTCTCAACCCACTGAGCCACTTAGCTGCTCATTTGGTGCTTCCTTGGCAAAGATATTGGCATGGTTTGCCATTTTATTCTCCAGCTCATTTGAGAGATGAGGAAATGGAGGTAAACAGGGTTAAGTGACTTGTCCAGAGTGTACAGCTAGTAAGAGCTAGATTTGAGCTCACGAAGATATCTTACTGTCTCCAGGTCTGGAATTCTATCTACTGTGTTCCTACATCTAAATTCTCCCCATAAATCTTCCTTTTGAGTTTCTCTGAAATTATACTACAGGTCTTCCTCTGTTTTAAGTTTTTGACCTCCTAAAGGATTTGTGGAAAGATTTCAGGGATCCATGAACTTAGATGGGAAATAAAATAACACCTTGACTTTCACTAATCTTTAATTTCCTTTGTAATTTTTTTTAAGATTTTTTTTTTATTTTTTAAACCCTTAACTTCTGTGTATTGACTTATAGGTGGAAGAGTGGTAAGGGTAGGCAATGGGGGTCAAGTGACTTTCCCAGGGTCACACAGCTGGGAAGTGTCTGAGGCTGGATTTGAACCTAGGACCTCCTGTCTCTAGGCCTGGCTCTCAATCCACTGAGCGACCCAGCTGCCCCCTTCCTTTGTAATTTTATGTATTTAACTTTATAGATTTAAGAATATTATTCTAGGTACATAAGATTCCCTAAACTATCAAAGGAATCAATGACCCTCAAAAGATTAAAAAGCCCTGTTTGAAGTCTTTTCACATTCTATCAATACCTACCTACTTCAAAGAGGGCATAGGCAAAGAAAAAGGATGTATATGTAGGCAATATTTATTATAGTACTTTTTATCATATTGATGAGGTGGAAACTAAGTGAGTGTTCAAAGGCTGAATAGCTAACAAATTGTGGTTTGTGAATATAGTGGATCTATTTGTTGTAAGGAAATGACAAATGTGATGAATTTAGAGAGATTTAATACAATTGTATTACTATTATATAAAGAGTATCTTAAAAGTCTTACTGCAGTTCTAAGAAGTTTGTCAACATTTAAAACTTTGCCGTGACTTCAGGAAAACTCTACACTAAATTTAATATAGATGGATGAAATCTGACGTATAATCTGATGCAGAGTGAAATGAATAGAACTTGGAAAATAATAAACTTAATGACCATCGGAATGTAGAGGGAAATGCCTTTGAAAAAGGACTTTGATCAATGCACTGAATAATTATAACTTCAAAAGATTAGCAATGAAAGCATGCCTTGTAGCTTTTGGCGGAGAGCTGATAGACCAGAGGTGTAGAATGGCGTGTGTATTTTCAAACAAAATGTTGCATTGAATCATTTTTCTTGACCCTACTTATCTGATATAAGGGATAGCTTATCATTTGTCCTGCAGGCATGCTTTGGAACTGTTAGCCTATCTATTTGTCCTTCCAATGTACTGTAAGGACTTGTACACAATGACCATGAGGAACAATGTGAATGGCAATGTAAAGATCCAAGACAAATCCAAGGGTACTCATGATGAAAAAGACCACCATAGAAGGGACTGATGGACTCTGAATACAAATTGAAGAATCCAACTTTTCACTATATTTCCTTCAAGAGATTTTTTTCTTGTATAAACGATATGTGTCTTCTTCAAAATATGATGAAGATGGAACTATGTATTGCATGATGGCACATGTATAGTCTCTATAATATTGCCTGCCATCTCAGGGGAAAAGAACATGGATTTCAAAATGTCAGAAAATGGTTAAGGCTGTCTTCTTCAACTAGAATATGAGCTCCTTCAAAGCAGGGATTCTTTCTTTTCCATTTTTAAATTTTTATTATTTATAAAATTGAAAATGTATAAAACAATAAGAATTATTATTTATTTTAAAGCTTTGCACAGTGTTTGCTATATATAATGAGAACTCAAAAATATTTTTTAGATTTTTCATTCATCCTGGGTGAGGCTGCGAGTAGTAATAAGGTCAAAGAGAAAAAAACAATAAAAAATTAAAAATGTAGAGGAGGAAAAAAGTCCAGAAGGGACACAAGCAGAGCAATCATATTATATTTAATATACACTTAGGAGAAGAAAATGCACCCATCAGAACTTTAGTTTTTTTACACAATATAATTAGTTTTTCTTTGGATAATAAAATGTTCTTATTTGGATTAAGTTCATAATAAAAATTAAATATTAAAAATTCTATGGGTATGGGTGCAGCATAATGGATGTACCTCTGTTACCCCTTTGCTTTTGTCATAGCCTTATAATCTTCACCATATCATCATTGCTCACATTATATTCATTTTAACCTTGGCAAAGCATTTTTTGCATTATCTCATTTGATTTTGATTATCCACACAAAAGGGTGACATTGTCCTATTCCTATCCCCATTTTATAGATGAAGATTTTAAGACTCAGTGGTTAAGAGGCAGCCAGGTGGCTTAATGGATAGAAAGCCAGGCTTGGAATTTGGAGGACCTAGGTTCAACTATGGCTTCAGACACTTCCTAGTTGTGTGACCCTGTTTGCCTAGCCTTTGTCCTTCTATCTTAGAGTTGTTACTAAGGCAGAAAGTAAGGCCTTTAAAAAAAAGTCTCAGTGGCTAAGTGGCTTACTCATAGCACCTTATATGAGATTGGAATTTAGATCTTTTTTGTCCTGAATATTTTTTCTTATTTTAAAAATATATTGTGTGACGCATGTAAAACCCAGTGGAATTGCTTGTTGGCTATGGGAGAGGGGTGGGAGGAGGGGAGAGAAAGAACATGAATCATGTAATCCTGGAATAATACTCTAAATTAATTAATTAAATGAGATTTTTTCAAGTTTAAAAAAAGAAATAAAAGGAAAGCATTTTCAGGAAAAAAAGTATATTATAGTTTCAATGGGAATCTGGAGCCTCAAAAGCCTTCTTGGTGACACACCAGCTCTTATAGGTTCTAATGTGATGTAATGTGAAGTTTCAAGTAAGATCTCAAAAATGAACTGTGCCAGCCATCTGAGGACCATCGTAGCAAGCTAAAGATCTACTCACCACTCCCCTGGCCACTGGGTGATGGATGTGTCTGGCTGTGGTAACCTGCACAGAGCTATCAGATTTTAAAGTATTACTTTATTGGCTCATTCCTCTACCTTCCATCTATTCAAATATTGTTTAATATATATTCAAGTTGTGTGTATTCCATGAAGACCCCCCCCCCACTTCTCCGAATTCCCGTATTCCATATTGCTTTTGTAACTTATTTGACATTGCATCATATTCTGCCTTATGGCATCATTTAATTTTTTTCCTGTGAATGTTTTATGTCCACAAGGGAGACGTTAAGATTTTTGAAAGTAAAATGGAAATCAGGATCTCTCTCCTCTTCTGGTGTTCAGATCAGGTACTAAGCAGGGATTTTTAATGAGTATCTGTGAATTTTGTGACTCTGTAGAGGATGTAACAGCTCAACACACACAAACATGTTACATATTTGTAATATATTGCTACATGTAAAAAAAAAGGATTCTCTATGCAGGAGGAAATATTCCTAGTTGGTTTCAAATGCTGCTAAATCAGAACTATCTAGGCAGCTAAATGGGTTAGCAGTTACAGCAATGGGCTTGGAGTAAGGAAGATCTGAGTTCAAACCCAGCTTCAGACACTTATCAGGTGTGTGACCTTGGACAATTCACCCTCCATTTGTCTCCATTATGAAATGGAGATAATAATAGCACCTACCTTGAAAGGTTGGCATGAGGATCAAATAAGAGAATAATTATAAAGTGCTGAGAAAGGTGCCTGGCACATGGTAAATACTTTATAAAAGCTTTCTTTTATTAAATTAAATCTTTCTCTTCCCTTTCCTTCTCCCATAGCTAGGTTAATCCAGTTATTTCAGGGGTAGCATTGTCCAATGTTCAGAACAATGAGCTGAGAGTCAAAAGATATGAGTTCTAATGTTGACTTTGCTACTATTCTACGTTCCAGCTTTTTATTTTTAAATCTTTATTTTCTGTCTCTATCAGTTCTGAGACAGAAGAGCAACAAGTTTAGTGACTTACTCAGGGTTGCCAACTAGGAAGGGTCTGAGGTCATATTTGAACTCTGTCTCCAAGACTGGCACTGTGCTACCTGGCTGCCCCATTCATGTTTAATCTTGAAGAAATCACTAACTCTCAGTTTGGTCCTGTAAAATGAGGGGTTGGCACATATGATCTCTAAGGTCATTTCCAGCTTTTAAATTCCTTTAAGTAAGGAATCATATGAATGGAATTGTTTTAAATGAAGTAAATCTAATCATACCTATGTGTTTAGGGGTGAGTAACATCAATTTAAAGGGAAATTTAAGAGTGATTCTCAATCTGCATTTTGTTGACATTGTCAAAAGGAAAAAAAGCCAGAAACTGCTAAAATATTCAGTTTAACAAAAGTGAATTTTTTTCAAGAACCGTAAGATCATAGCTCTAGAGCTGGAGAAGGACCTGAGAGGCCAACTGTCTAACCCTCTCATTTTATAGATCAAGAATGGTGGTCCACAGAGATTCTGTGACTTGTTCAAGCTTACATTGGTAGTAAGCATGAGAAGCAAGATTTGATTTCAGGTCTTTTTGGTTCTTGAACCAGTGTACTATTAGGTCATGAAGACTGTCCTTCAGTTTCATCACATTAGGGAGCTCTAAAGGGGAAACTCCTTCTGTCAGTGCAGTTTGGTATCTACTCTGAGATTTATACTATTACAGAGTTGCCAGGGGCACTGAGTCCATTAAGTCACTTTCCCAGGATGACAGGACTGGTATTCTGACACCAACATTCATATTTTTTTTTTTCTGATTAAACATGCCTTTTCCCTTTCCCTGCCATTTCTCCTCATCCTTTCCCTTTCCCTTTCCCCTTCTCCTTCCTTCCTTCTTTCCTTCCTTCTTTCCTTCCTTCTCCCTTCCTTCTTCTTTCCTTCCTTCCTTCCTTCCTTCCTTTCTTCCTTTTCCCTCTCTCCCTCCCTCCTTCCTTCCTTCCTTCCTTCCTTCTTTCTTTCCTTCCTTCCTTCCTTCCTTCCTTTCTTCCTCTTCCAAAGTAGAAATCAATTATGTTTCAAGCTGATGGTTTATTTCCCCATATAAATAATATTATAAATGTTCATTAGATTACTTGCTAGACCACAAAAGCTATTTCATCACAAGCTAACTTAAATAACAGGTTTTAAGGGGGAAATGATAGAGAACAATATAGTTAACAATACATCAAAAATCAAGCATTTCTGATTTCATTAGTGTGAGAAAACAGCAAAGTGGATCCAGCTTAAAAGTCTCCTGAGCCAATTGTTAAATTTTCAGGGTTTACACCTTGGAAATGGGCAAGTTTTATGTCATTGTGTTTTTATGACTTAAGGAAATGAGGAAAAAATGTGAATAATACAGATTATACTTAGTATTACGTGTACATTTTTTTACATTTATTAATATTCATTTTTAACATGGTTACATGATTCATGCTCCTCCTTTCCCCTTCAACCCCCCCCCCCGCACCCCCCCCTACCCATGCGCATTTCCACTAGTTTTGTCATGTGTCCTTGATCAAGACCAATTTCCAAATTGTTGGTAGTTGCATTGGTGTGGTAGTTTCAAGTCCACACCCTCAATCATGTCCACCCTGACCCATGCGTTCAAGCAGTTGTTTTTCTTATATGTTTCCTCTCCTGCAGTCCTTCCTACGTGTACATTTTTTGAGAGTCCATTGTTCAACATTTTGGGTAGAGTTCCTTCCACAAAAAAACAAATCACAAACTTCCATTGAGTACAAGAAGTTAGGTTACAAGCACATTGTCACATAAGTAGTGTCAGAGGTGAGATATAAATTGAATTGGATTGAAATGGGAACACTGAAGATTAAAAAGGACTTTAAAGGCTGTCAAGTCTATCCTTTTCATTTTACAGATGAAAAAACCGAGTTTCAGTGGGATCACATGAGGCAAGGTCACACAGCAACTAGTGTCAAAAGTTACTGATATAATCAGAGTGAGCTAGACTCCTGCAATGGAAAGAGTACTGGCTTTAGAGTCAGAGAACCTGAATTTAGAAAGAACCTGGCTCTGCTCCTTTATTACTTAGGTGACCATAAGCAGGTCATGGAAACTCTTTTGTCCTCAGTTTCCTTTAAAATGAGGAGTTTGGGCTCGATGACCTCCAGAGTCTCTTTCAGAATGATTACCCATTCAGTACTTTATCCAACTAAGCTGCTTACAGTTATAATAATTGCGATTAAACAAAAACAGAAGGAGAATGCCATTGAATAAGAAGTAGCTTATTATTCACTTAGAATGCTGGAGCTTAAGGAAAAACATGTTAAAGATGTTTGTGAATATCATAAAGGGGATTTCTTGACTCTGGAGATTGATGCTATCAGCTGGTTATTATGGATGATGTCACTTCTGACCTTATGTCTTCCCTTTCCCTTGGTACTTGCATGGCACTAGTTCTACTCTCAGACTTAAAGTCATGCCTTGACTCCAATGAGGAGCAAAGTAGGAGAGAAGAAGTAAGAAGGAAAGCAATTTTGTTGATGCAAAAATTGCCAAAGGGATGAAAAGGAGGGATTTGTATCTAACTAATAAGAAAGGGTGATAAGTAAATAAGTATATTGTGAGTGGTGAGCAAAGAGCAGCTAGAATTTATACAAGGCAATTGGGTGGCCCTGTGGATAGAGCGCCAGGCTGACTTATTTTCCTTGGACACTTACTAGCTGTATGTCCCTGGGCAAGTCATTTAACCACAGGATCACACAGCTAGGAAGTGTCTGAGCCAGATTTGAATTCAGGGTCTCCCATCTCCAAACCTGGGTTTCTAGTAGCTGCCCCTAACCATTTGATTGAATCATAGTCCAGATGAGAGATGAGAACCTAAACTAGTCAGAACACCCTTGGAATTGGAAGGAAGGTATGAATTTGAGGAATATTACAGTTAGACTCTACAGAGCTTGGCTACTGAATGCCTAGGAGCAAGAATAAGCAATCAAAAGGGACAATGAAATGTTGAACTTCTGGCACTGGTAAAAGGTATCAGAAGAAATGAGGTTCAAAGGGAAAATGAGTTCAGTTTTAGATGTAGCCATTGTTACTCACTAGGCATTTAAGTGGCACAGTGGATAGAGTGCAGAATCTGGAGTAAGGAGGACCTGAGTTCAAACCCAGCCTCAGACACTTCCTAGCTGTGTAATCCTGAGGAAGTCACTTAATCCTATTTGCCTCAGTTTCCTCATCTGTAAAATGAGGTGGGAAAGGAAATGGCAAACCATTCTATTATCTCTGCCCCACAAAAACCCCAAAAGGGGTCACAAATTGTAAGACATGGATGAAGAATGAGTGAATGACAATCATTGAATGGCCAGTATAGTCTTTGGTTTCACAGATTAAAATAAAAGAGGCTTTTTTAGGATGGAAAGGGATTTATTTGGTAAGGAATTTGATTAAAACTGATTGACCTTGAGAGATAAAGTTTGAAACACACACACATACACACACATACACACACACACACACACACACACAAACTGGAGCAAACATGACTTGCTAGTTTATAATGCTGAGTTTTTCAGCATCTTTACATTTTGATGTAACTCTTAGCCTCTTGCCACAGCTGCATTCCCTCACCCCTAACACATAATAAATTAACCTCTCAGAGCAGATTTACTTCCTCACTTGCATATGGCTTAAGCCAAAGTTAAAATCAATTTAAAGTCTCTAGCCAGACAGCAAGTGATAGAGCATGCTGGGAGAAGATCCACCTGATAGGTACCCATTTGTGTGTCGTTCTCTAGAATATAATTTAGAGATGAATGCACATCATAGAACCATAATGACAATTTTTTAAAAAATTATTTTTAGTTCCAAATTTTCTCCCCTTTCTTCTCTGTTGAGAAGGCAAGAGACATGATACCCATCATACATGTAAAGGATGACATTTCTTAATGGAGTGGGAAAACACTTGGATTAGACCTGGGTTCAAGTTCAATTCTAACTCTAAAGCTTGTGGGGGACCAATTCTCTTTATCTATAAAATGAGGAGGCCGGACTAGGAGAAATACAGGGTCCTTTCCAACACCAAATTTCTCTATGATTTTTATGTTCCACCAATGGTGAAATATTAGTAGTTATATCCAAAAAAAATTATATATGGAAAATTAAGGACAAAAATGAGAAAGAAAAAGTTACTGATACCCTTTTCCATAAATAAGATGAGAACTTATTCTCCAAACTGTAACTTGGTAACTTGTAATTACAAATACAGCATGAATATCTCCCCATATTTTTCCTTTTCAAATAATTTTAAGGATGGGCTGGAGTATAATAACCTACATTTAAACTGATAAGGTATTTCATGTGTCCCACTCCCACCCCATCTCTTCTAATCAGGTATAAGTAAAACTTCTTGGGGGTCATATCTACCTTTAGCTTTAGGTATTGTCCACCTAGATTTCTTGATTCTAAAAACTTCTAGGGTCTGGCTTCTAGGCTGCTGGTGTGTGTTCTGAGGGGACCATAGGAATGAAAGTCAAGAAGCAACATTAGACCTAGAGCTGAAAGGGACCTTAGAAACCATCAAGGAAACTAAGGCTCTGAAAATTTAAGTAACTTGCCTGGGTCACATTGATAATAAGTGTCAGAAGCAGTATTTGAACACAGTTGTCCCTGACTACAAGTCCAAAATATCCTCAATGTGTACTGCCTCTCTTTAGGTCCTCACTAGCTTTGTAGACATAATATCAGCGTTATCATCAAACTTTTTTCACAAACCATGATGCAGTTGAATATTAGAGTGGGGAAACAGCAGAGGGTATCAATAATATGCTCTTCTACTATCTCTCTAGAATTTAGGACTCTGGCATCCTGGTCCAGAACCTGAAAAAATGACAAGATGCTTACACTCTTTAATATACCTACAATAGCAACAAACATTGAGGAATTTTGCTTCACTTTTCAAAATCTTCTGCTTTGGGGGTCAAATGCATTATAAAAGGTACAGAGCCTTTCCCATGTTTTAAAGGGATGAGAAAAATAACTAATTATAGTTTGGAAATAGATTAACTTTTTTTGCTGGCTTGCATAATTTAGAGTGATTTAGTCATAAGGTTTTGCATTTAAATTTTTTTTGTATTGACTAATTCAATAATGAAAAATAGCTAATGAGTACATGCTAAAAGAGATTTAGAAGATGTTGCTAGTTTTAATATTCTGATATTTGGTCAACTGAAAAACAGACTTCTATGCTATAGAACTGATAGAGCAAAGAAAATATCACACTTTTCTAGAAAAATACATAGAGTTTGAAAATTCTGGGATTTTCTATTTTTCAATTAAGACAGAATTTTTGTCCTATGATGATGTGGCAAAGTTTGACTTTGGTTCTATCCATCTATTGCTCTATCTGATGTATACATACATACACATGTACACATGCATCTATACAAATTCACAGACTCCAAGATAAGAACCACCACTTGTTCTCCAAAAGTCATCTTTAAAAAGCTGGGTCATTTCCATTCTATGATTAGGCATCAAAGTAGGGTACATATATGTATATGGACACATATACACAGAGTAAAGACTGAAAGGAATCCTCACTGTGTGACCTTGGGAAAGTCACTTATCCCCCCCCATTGCCTACCTCTTACCCCTCTTCTGCATTGGAACCAATACATAGTATTGATTCTAAGACAAGAGTAAAATAAGAGTTTTAAAAAGAAAAAGACTGAAAAGCAGAGAATGAGTGAATGAATAAAAGCATTTATTAAGCAAGCTCTGAGTATACAAATGCAAAGTAGCAAGGTATCAGTACCTGTCTTCAAAATTATACTCTAACGAAAGAGGACAACACATAGTGGAAAGTGACAGTAAGGGAGTGTGGGAAGCCAATAAGAGAATAGATAAAAATCTGAGACCCCTCTTTTGATACTTCTTATGATCCATACCTTTTCTTATTGGAAAAACATTATAGACTTATTGAAAAGCTTTGAGTCATTAGCAGACCAACAACTACTGAGTTAAAAATTTTCTCTCCTTGATAATTAAGAAGCCTGAACCCTAACAAACATTACTTAGATAAGACTGCATACTTAGATAAGACTGGAAGCCTTTAGTCTGGACTTTATTTGACCAGGTTCAAACCTATAATCCAGGAAGACAGGACTCAATTAGTGAACATCTCCATAAAATATTTCTGCTCCCAGAATTATCCCCTACTAATTGGTGGTTGGAATTTGGCCATTGTCCTTGTACCTACCTATACCTTCACTTTTTAGACTTTAATGGGTTGTGTATGATTTGTTTCCCCTTCACAGCTGTGACTCTTTCTTTGTGTTCTTTGTTTGAAATCTGTATATAATAAATTCCAAAGCTCACAGAATTCAGAGCAGCATGGGCTAACCACTAGTCTGGTTGTTCTCATTTTCTTTTTCCTATCTTAACAATCCGATGCTGCAAAACGCCACTCAGAACCCCTACCATATAGAGCCTGGCTCTCTATAAGGGAGAAGTAAGTGCTCTGGACAAGAAACTCAAGAGAGAATGGCACAACAAATGTTTGTCTTATCTATTCCAGGAATGCCAGTGTTGATCTGATGTCAAGAATTGAAGCAAGATGACAATGTTTTGAAGAGGGGGTGGGAGGAGCCTTTAATGTTCAGAGAATAATGGAGAAACTTGATAATGAGGCAGAAATGCTTAAGAATAGGACATGTCAACTGAAGAGAAAATTACAATGTGATATGAACCAAAAGTCTAATGTAACCAGTAACCTAATTAATCCAAGAAGCCACTCAAGATTGGGCAACTAAGCTTGTTTCCAAGAAAGCAGCCAGCCAGTTATTCAATTAACATTTTTTAGATACCCACTATATGCCAGATACTGTACTAAGCATTGGGGATGTAAAGAAAGACCAAAGAAAAGAAAGAAAAAAGAAAACAAATGGTCCTACTCTTGGAGAGCTCATATGTCTCAATGAGAGGCTCAACATGTAAGTGACTATATACAAACAAGATTATACATGGGATAAATTGGGAGTAGTCTCACAGGGAAGGCACGCTATGATTAAGGAGGATTTGGAAAGGCTTCTTGTGGTGGGTGACATCTTAGCTGAGACTTGAAGGAAGTCAGGGAAGGAAGGTGGTGTGAGATAGTGGGTGGAGATGAGGAGGAAGAAAATTCTAAGCATGGTGGATAGTCAGTGAAAACTCTTATCTTTGGGGGATGAAGTGTCTGGTGAGAGGAACAATAAGGAAGGGAATGTCACTTGATTGCAAAGTGTATAAGATAATAAATGTAGGAAAGGGCCCAAGAGAAATCCATCAAACAAAAAAAAACAAAAACATGTCATCTACCCCCTCCCCCAATAAAAAGACCTCATACTGAGAACTGAGAAACACTCCATTTCAGATATAGATGTATGTGATTATATTTTGGTAAAGGTTCAAGTAATTTCACCAGGTATAGTTCAGTCATGAGATAACACTAGTTCAGGTGATGAGGGTATATTAAAACCCAAAGTAGCCACATTTTATCTCAATAAAAGGAGGGACTTGAGTGCACCAAAATGGACAGTGATAGCTTGGATCACTTAGGAATTCAGAATTATGATTAGATCATATTAATAATAAACCATTTAGAAAGCTCAGAACTCAAAATAAGAATGCTCAAACTGTTAAACCAGTGGACACACTTATACAATACACCAAGCAAAATGAGAGACAATTATTCATATAGCCAAATAATTCTTTAAATATACATAATATATGCAATTATATTTTGCTCTGTTTTATATCATTCAATGTTGTAATCTAAAGGTGCTTTAAGTATTTATAAAAAATGTGAACCATATGTATGTATACTTCATGTATATTCATCATTTATATTGATTATATATATTTTTGACAAAGTATATAATTGCTATATTTACATATACAGTATAGTTACAGATGAGTATTTGGTTGCTTATGTGCTATATAATTATGCATGTACCATCATGAATAAGAATGTTTTAAACCATATGTCATGTATATGTTTTCTTGAATAAGAAAAATTATTTTCTATTGAACTAACAAAAATATGATCACATGAAATATTTGAGGTATTATTGATTATATTATCTTTGCATACTGTCATTGAGATTTCTGATTTTCAAAGAATGAAAATCTTTCCTTTTCTTTTGTGGACTTGTTGAAAGGGACAGAAAAAGGACATTCTGTGAGGAACATCAAGAAAAGAAACAGTGCTAAGAGAAAATCAGGTCCTCGGATAAAAGTTATGAAAGGTCCTAGGACAGAACAGCCCCTCAGGGAGACAGGTACTGATTAATAGTAGAGATGACTACAATGCATTGTTTCCCAGCTGCTCCTATGAATGTTACTTTGAAGGTAACTACTGGGAAATCCTGAATCAAAACACTGTTTGTGAGCCTTGTTATATGGGCTATTTCTAGCATATCTGACAGAAATGTGAAAATTGGAGTTTCTTAACCAAAGCCAGAAAGAGATTACTATACAAGAAGGGACCCGGATTTCAGTAAAGTAAATGAAAAACCAGATCAGAAGAGCAGGAGACAGAAATAGAAGAAGCAAAGTTAGGGAAAAATTAGTGGAGCTGTTGGAAGAGTTTGCATACAGATGAGATGAAGAGAAAGAAAGGAGTTGGAAAGTCACTGGTGCTGAAAGAAACTAAGGGCAATTGACTCTAAACCAGTGGTTCCCAAACTTTTTTGGCCTACTGCCCCCTTTCCAGAAAAAAAATATTACTTAGCCCCCTAGAAATTAATTTTTTTAAAAATTTTAATAGCAATTAATAGGAAAGATAAATTAATAGCAATTAATAGGAAAGGTAAATGCACCTGTGGCCATCACTGCTCTCCTGGATCGCTGCAGCACCCACCAGGGGGTGGTAGCACCCACTTTGGGAATCACTGCTCTAAACCATACTATTAATGAAAGGAATCTTACTGTGGGAAAGTTCTGTTGTTTGAAGGAGCCGATAATCTAATGCACTGATGGAGCTGTAAACTGATCCAACCATTGTGGAGAGCAATTTGGAACTATGTCCAAAGGGCTATAAAACTGTGAATACTCTTTGACCCAGCAATACTTCTAATAGGTCTGTATGCCAAAGAGATTTTATAAAGATATTTTATATTACCAATTACATATAACTAATTTCTTCATAAATCATATTATCCAAGTTGTCTCCTTCCCTTTCTTCCTTCCCTACTTCTGGAGGTGGCAAGGAATGATCTGGGTTTGCATGTATTATCACAATACATTTCTAAATTGTTCATTTTTGTAAGAGAATAACATATAAAACCAAATTCCTAATTAAAAATCCAAATAAATTAAAATTAAAAATCACATGCTTTGATCTGCATTTTGACTCCAACAGTTCTTTCTTTAGAGATGGAGAGCATTCTCTGTCCTAAGTCCTTCAGAATTGTCCTGGATCATTGCATTGATGAGAGTAGCTAAGTCATACACAGTTGATCATTCCATAATATTGCTGTTACTGTGTACAGTGTTCTCTTTATTCTGCTTAATTTACTTTACATCAGTTCATATAGGTCTTTCTAGCTCAAAGAGATTTTTTAAAAAGGAAAAGTACCTATTTGTACAAAAAATATTTACAGCAGCTTGCAGAGATGTTCATCAATTGAGGAATGATTAAATAAGTTGTAGTTTATGATTGTAATGAAATATTATTGTGCTAAAAACGAAAAAAGGATGATTTCAGAAAAACCTGGAATGGCTGATGAACTGATGCAAAGTGAAGTGAGAACCAAGAGAACACTGTACATAGTAACAGCAATATTGTATGATGATCAACTGGGAACAATTTAGCCATTCAGCAATACAGTGATCCAGAATAATTCCAAAGTACTCACTGAAAAATGCCATTCACCTCCAGAGAAAGAACTGATGGAGTCTGAATGTAGATCAAAGTATACTATTTTTCCACTTTATTTTCTTCTTGGAGTTTTCTCCTTTTTGACATCTCTTTTCCCACAATATGACGAATATGGAAATATGTTTTGCATGATTACACATGTATACCCTAAATGAAATTGCTTACCATCTCAGGTAGGGTAGATAGAAGGCTGGAGAGAACTTGGAACTCAAAATTTTAAAAGATGAATATAAAAATTGTCTTTACATGTATTTGGAAAAAAATTAAATAATATATTGGGGGTTAAAAAGAAAGATCTGATAGTAAGAGAAGAATCCTCTGAGATGTTCTCATATGTAGCTAAGAGAAAAGCTATCTAGTCCTGTCTAAAAGATGAAAGATCACCAAAGGTTTGTTTATCTTTTCCTTT
This sequence comes from Gracilinanus agilis, assembly GCF_016433145.1. Lineage (NCBI taxonomy): Eukaryota > Metazoa > Chordata > Mammalia > Didelphimorphia > Didelphidae > Gracilinanus > Gracilinanus agilis. The sequence continues at coordinate 50,865,075 of NC_058135.1, forward strand.
ACTTCCTCTGTGGTTCAAGAAGGGAAACACTTGTATATAGAATAAGATATGAATAGTTTTTCAGATCTGAAGATTAATGAGAACTGATTTTCACTGAAAGAATGTCATGCTGCCTTAGCATATAGCCAAAGAAGTTGGCTTCAGAAACTCTCTGGACCTCAGTCTTCATGCCATTAGCTAAAAATGTTTAACACTACTTTGGTGACAAGAGCAGTAGAGAAGCACCTTCGTCTGACAGGGTACTAGAAATGTTCAGAATATGGATGATATAGATGATATGTGGTATATATACTTTTTAAGTAAAGAATATATAAAAGGTAGCACCAACCTCTGACTCTTTCTGAGCTCTGACTCTTTCTAGGTTGGCTTGACTCACTTATCCCTAAAAAGATGATAAATAGCTAGAACACAGTCCAGGTTCATGATTTGCTCTAGGTTTATGGTTTTCTCTTCTTATATGCCTCATGACTGAAATGATAAAAGTTCATGCTTCCCTTCACCCATAAATGCTGTTAGTGAGAGAATGGGATCCAGCTTTAGGAATAGACTGCTAGTTTAATTACCATTGCTTTTTCCTTCTATTGAGTAAACCTTATGGTTGTTTTTGTTTTTTTCTGTTTTGGTTAGTAAATATATTAATGGTTAAAGGGGTTATTGTTATTCATTTATATAAATGGGAAACTCATTGATGGGGACTCATGAGCTCAATGAATGAATGCAAATGTATATTTTTCCCACAGTAAAGGTGCCAACAGGATCCTGAAAGTAAATTATGCCAGTGTGACCCTCTTCCCTGAAGAATATTCTAGACTCCCATCATGGCTACTTCAGTGAGTCAAACCAACTTAGGAAGAAACAAAGCCTAGAGAGAGTCAGGGACTGGTGCTATACCCTTTATAAATGCTATACTTAAAAAGTATATTCACAGAAAAAATGTGAAATCCCCACCTAGTTAGCAGGAGGTTATAATTATAATATTTTGTGCTGCAAAGTGTTATATAAATGAACTGTCATTAAAGCCTATCATAACCACAGAATTCTCTAGAAAATTGCAAATGAGTCCATTCTTTTAAAATCTTACTTGTATTTGCATATATGGGACATGTGAGGTAACATTTTTAAAGGATATCTCTGCATATATATCTCTATACATATATTCCAAATTGCAACATTTAATTTTAAATGTTTTTAATACACAATCTTGCCACTAAAGCTTTCTTTTTTTAGCTTCTTTCTCTGGTGATGATATCTACCAGGAAAACTGTAACATTTTATTTATTAAGGAAAGTAGGTAGATGGAGCACTCTTAAATAGGCTTCTAGACTCTTTTTCTCCTCCTGACACTATAGTAGCAGTTTTTTGTATTCATGTAGTTTCCTTGTCTAGACTTCTTAGTTTCTTTTACATTAGCCTCTGAGTACTGATAGATAAGCTAACCCCTTAAATGAGGTCATAATGCTCAGTACCTTCCTTAAAGCATAAAATGGTTATTATTTCCAAGTTGTACTTTATGTCCAATTGCAAAATACACAGCATTTCCTAAGGGGAGGTTTGATGAATATTTGAACCATCTCCAGTCCCTTAAAATGGAACTAATCTAATACTCACAGATTCTGGAAATAGTGTCTACAGATTTAAAGTTGTTTTTAAGGGAATCACAGATTTAGAGCTCTGGGAGACCAATCCTCTCAAATTATGGAAAAGTAAAATTACTTGCTCAGGGTCATAAGTCAGCAAGTAAGTAGAGTCTTCTTTATTCCATTTCCAAGGGGAGAAGTTTACCAGTAAACAATCTAAAGCAGCTCCTGCATGCAAGGGACTATGATGACTTTAGGGATGCAAAGATGATTGATTAATACATATTTCTTTTAATTGCTAGCTGTAGGCAGAAAAATATTTTAAAGGCAGGGAGATACTGATTTTGGATAAGACACTCAGCTAGTGAATGTGGGGGTAGACATCAACAAACACTTCCATCATTCAATCAGCATTTATGAAGGGGTTACTATGTGTCAAGCATTGTGCTAAGGCATTAGAGATTCAAAGGCAAAACAAAAAAAAAAACAAAAACCCAACCAAAACTATTCCTCCCCTCAGAGAGCTTCCATTCCATGGGGATATAATTGAGAAGATATGTATACAAATAAGCAAACTTAAAGGAACTTAAGAAAATTAAGTTCGCTAGAGAAGTCCACAAAATACTGGGTGAAATTCTGAGCATCTAGAGTGATAACTGAGCTGCTCTTGGACAGGGGGCCTTTAAAAAAAATAGTAGGATATAAAGAAGAGACCAAGCATGAGGGAATGAAGGGAACCTAAGCACAAGGAAGGAAGATAGCATTATATAAGAATGGAGGACCTGATGTTATTTTGATATTCATCTTTAAATTGCATTATTTAAAATTTTAAGGGTTCAAAGGAAACATTTAATTTTAATTATAATTTGCTAGCCAGGAAGAAAGAGGTATTTTAGTGTTAGGGATTTCAATGGAAAATCATGCCCCAAATGACTGACTTTCATCCCTAATTTAAACTTTAGAATTATTCCTCAGAAAGGACTCTTAAACCTTTATTAGACATTTGATGCAATAGAGTGTTTGGATAAAGATTTAGGCTAATTCACTATTCTGGGATTTCTCTTTATTCCACCTCTCTGTTTAAGTAATTAAGTCACCAATGTTGTATAAAATGTCCATGCCTTCTGATTCTACTGCTAGTCACAGACTTCAAAGAACCAAAGATAGAGTGTAGGATAAGGTACTATTGCTAGAACTGTGAATTGATCCAACTGTTCTATAGAGCAATTTGGAATTATATGAACAGTGCCAAAATATCTATGCCCTTTGGCCCAGGGATTCCAGCACTAGGTGCAAACTCTAAGGCACTTAACAATAAAAAGAAAGAAAAGTCTATCAGCTATTGTTGTACCAAAGAACTGGAAATAAAATTGAATGTGGTGTGACTAAATGAATTGTAGCATAAGACTGTAAGTGGAATATTATTGTTCTGTAATAAAAATAGCTATAAAATCTCAGAGAATCATAAAAAGACTTACATGAACTGATGCAAAAGGAAGTAAGCAGAATCAGGAAAAGAACAGCAATAATAATGGCTAGTCTTTATATAGAATTTATATAGAGCCTTAACATTTACAATGTGTTTTACAAACATCTCATTTTACTCTCATAATAACTCTGGGAGTTAGGTGCTATTATTTATCAATCCCCATTTTACAGATAAAGTAGAAAGGTTAAGTGACTTGACCTGGGTCAGTTCCCCCTCCACTGTGTGGATTTTTTTTAACCCTTACCATCTATCTTAGAATCAACACTAAGCCTCATTTCTAAGGCAGAGGAGCAATAAGGGCTAGGCAATTGGGGCTAAGTCTCTTGCCCAGGGTCACCCAACTAGGAAGTGTCTGAGGCCACATTTGAACCCAGGTCATTCCATCTTCAGACCTGGCTCTCTATCCACTGAGCCACCTAGCTGCCATTTATATGGAATTCTCATGGAGAAAACATTTTGAAGAATTTTTGAAGATTTGAAGAAAACAATTTGAAGAATAAATAATAATGATAAAACATTTCACAAAAGACAAGAAGAATGAGATAACAATTACTTATTTGCATATCACTAGGTTGTGAAGCACTTTTTCATAACAAATTTATGAAGTAAATAGATTAATTATAATATTCTTTGTAAGTAAAAGAGGAAAAAGATAGTGACAATTGAGAGATGGACTAAGCATCAGGAAGACCCAGGTTTAAGTTCCAACACTTATTAGCTATGGGACTGACACAGTTTTTCAGTTCCCTAGACAAATCTCTAATGTAATAAAGTATAGAATAAGTGGTGATTTCATTGATAAAAGGAGTTTTCTCACAGGGAGTTAGTTCCCTATGCCACTGGAATCATAGATTTGGTGCAGAAAGGGGAAAATATAAATGCATCAGCAGGAGAATAGCACAAGTCTCTGTGGAGAAAACAACACTTAAAAACAAAAATTGGGTTTCCAAAGTGCAAAGGAATTATTTGCATATAACTTTAGAATAAGCAATATGAGAATGTAGCCCTTTGATCTCAGTTAATGTTTTCCAAGTATAGAAATATTTTTCTTAATGTGTTGTTAAGAACATCAAAATTTGAATAAAAAATGTAGAACCCTAAATTTAGATTTTCTTTTCTAGAGGGGGAGGAATAGGATATAATTCACACAATTAGCAAGGACATCATCAGAGATGGCAAACCTATGGCATGCATGCCAAAGATGGCATACAGAGTGTTCTCTGTGGGCATGTACACTGTCCCCTGCTAGAGTTCATTATTAGAAAATCAGAGGGGCTTGGATGGAGCTGCTTCCTTTCCCTCTCCACTACACTTGATAACATTTTTTCACATCACCTGCCCCTCTTCCTAGTAGCTGAATGGGAACATACAGCTCACAGATGGCAGAGCTGGAGTGGAGCAAAGTGCTCCTTCCTCCTCTGTACACTTGCTGAGGACATTTTTCACTTTCCCTGTCCCTCTGCCCAACAGCCCAATGGGAGTGCTTTTTTTTATCCCCTGTGTTGACTAAGAAGGGGGGAGGCACCTGGCACCCATGGGGGCATGGGGCACAGCACACAGTCTCTGGGGGCAGGGCATGGCACATGGTCTCTAAAAAGTTTGCCATCACTGTACATGATTCTTGGATAGCCTGAAGGAGCCAGCCTGGAGGCAAGGAAAAGAAGAAACAACTTTTGCAGATCTCTTCCCACCCAAGAAACCTAAGAAAGTTTTCAGTCACCTAGTAGCCTGAACCAAGCTTGTTTCTCCTGATGGACTTTTAATTAATTAAAATCTACTCATTAGAATGGAATCTATTTGAAATAATTCTAGGAAGGTGACATTTTAATCAAGGTATTTTTCCCCTCTCCCCCTAATCTAGCTCTCATTATGAATGCCATCCCATTTGACAAAGAGCATGTTGGCTAATTGACTTTATAAAAAAGGGAATGGAGGAGTGAATTAACATAAAATTAGCTGAGAGGTGAAAGGGAATAATAGTACCTTTCTTTTGGCTTTGAGCTGCTCATGGTACTTGTCTGATGTGTCTCCTGGGATCTCTCCTCCCCAGAGGGTAATTCCCACAATGGTGTAGGTGATGCCCATGACAAGTAATGGGAAGCAATACACCAGTATAATCACAATAATATGGTACCTACAATGGAACAAACAAAGGTCAAAAGAGAACTCTAGGAAAAGACATAGTTTGAATTGGCTCTGATTGTGAATCAAACAGAAAATTAAAAAAAAACAATACAAAACAAAAAACTACGCTGTCACCCTCTGAATGTTCTTTTCACTTTTAAAAACAAAACACAACACATATACATCAAATGGTCTCACAGTGTGGGATAATGATAACTGGAAGAAGCAAATGACAACTTCTACCATTGTACCTAGACATCTCCTAGGTTGTCTAGTCCCTGGCTGGAATCCTCCTTCCCTCCTCACCATAAAAATCAATTAGTTGTCCTTTACTTTATTCCCCAAAGTAAATATAAAACCCCAAGTTCTTCAATTTGTTGGAATTCCCATTCATGGTGCATTTTCCCAGAGACCTTGTTCCCAGAGTCTCAGAGATTAGCTTGGTGTGGTCTTGGTGTTATGTGTGCATGACTCCGTGTGGTGGCCATAAGAACTCTGTCTCCTTTATCCTGATTAAAAATTTGTTGTTTGTAACTCTTTTAGTGGTTCTGGGCTTTTCTAAGTTGACACGTATGAGAACCTGAAGGTGCCAAATGGTTCTGTTTGCTGTTCCCCATCTAGGGAATTCCATCTCCCATCTTCATGCTTTATAAGGCTTGGCCTGGAATTCACTCACTCTATCTCCCAGTTCCTTAGATGCTCAGTTCATGTTATCTTATACAGATTGGTCTCCTAATTGCTACTACCCTCATTAGAAAAGGCTTTCCATTTTGTCTTTTTCCCTTCATGCAATCTCTCTCCCAATAGAATGAAATCTTGAAGTCAAAGTTTCTTTCATTTTTGTCTTTGTCTTTGTAATCCCAGTGCCTGGCACAAAGTAAATGCTTATTGAATGAATGTCAAAATCTGTCTTCTTGAGTTAGATGAGCAAACTAGTACAATTAATTGTCACCAGACCCATGGGACCCATAGAAGAGCTAACTTGCTGTAATACCTTCCTTTTCTAAGTGGGTTGGGTTTTTATCTTTCTGTCAGAAATATAAAAACTAATATTAGAAAAGAGATTGCAGTAGGTCCATAAATCTGCATTTCCTGTCAGCTGAAACAAATTTAAGCCAATTGCTTATACATCTTTTAAAAATTTGATTATAACTAACTTATCTTTAGCAACCAGAAGAATTACATTCTCAAGTCGTTGAGGCATAAGTACATGTTATTCCCATAAAAAGAATGGGACAGCCCAGATTACTAAAATAATATAGAGAAAAATTCACTGAAATTATGAACAAAAGATGGTGCTACATGGATAATTCACAATTCAAGGGAAAGTAGAAGTCATCCTATTGTCTACCAGCCTGAGCTTCCATCTTTCTAAATTTGCTTGCATTTTAAACCTTTTCTAGAAGGTAAAGATAGAAAGAAGCATTCTTAACTGTTCTCCTGGAACCTTTTATTTTAAAAGCCCTCATAAATAGATGGGGTGAATATGGAGGGAGAACATTTAACCTGCTAATTTCTATCTTCCTACTAGATTATACATATATGGGCTAAGGATCACCTGATAGAATAATCCCATTGACAGTTAAGAAAACCAAAGGCTAACATTAAGTCAAGGGTTCTGAAGCCTAATGTATTGAATATGAATTATTGTCATTTGATTTTTCTTAAGATCTTCCTAACATTTTTTTCTCATGATTTCTCTATTGGTGGCCTGGGCTAATTGACAAGATGATTATAAATTGTCATTTCTAAAGAAAAAACTCTAGTAGGGGAAATACTAAAATTCCAGTTGAAATTAAATGGTATACAATATAATATATGTCACACATACATACATATTCTATTGTATACAGCACTGATCTTAACATAAAAACAGTAAAGTTAAATACCAATACAAAATGAAACCTCTCAAGAGGTGATATTCCTAGAACTTCCCCTAGATGTGTGTTCAGACATAAGATCAACCCAAAACTAAGACTTCCAGGAAATGTATAATTAGGTGTTTCTCATTTCCCTCATGGGATATATTAACATTCAAGTTCTTTAAATAGAATGTTTCCTCTTTTTGATTTTCTTAAACGTACATCTAAAATATGACATATAAAAGTAGAGATACAGAAAATTCTTCCTGCTATTCAATGTCTTTCACAATTCTTTCCTACCCAGAATTTTATTTATAAAAGAGATAAAGGGTGAAATCAACTCACGTAAAGTTCTGTTTTGAACCTTCTGGCCATTGTACATAACAAAGTGTTCGACCAGGCATCACTTTCGTTTTGGAATAAAGACACTGGGGAAAGGCAAGAAGGAAAGCCAGGATCCAAATGCTTCCAATGACAACTTTTGTAGCTGTTGCAGACAGTCGGGGCTTCAGAGGATCTATAATGGCCATGTATCTGTTTTGAAAACAAACCAACAACCCAAATTCTTGTTAGGAGAATGAGTTTCATGTAGAAAGAGTTCAAGATTCAGTGACCAAGATTTTCCCTATGCTGAAAAGCAAAATGAATATGGGTAAAAATATTTATTTCCTTTTAAATGTTCAGTTTCAAGAGAAATTTCATATTGTTGATGCTTTTGAAGCAATGTTAATGGTACCTATTCACTCTTAAATCAAATATATCCTCAATTTTGACAAGAGAACTAAGAGAGAACAGAGGACATGAAGGATCCATGTTTGTATCATGAATCACCAATTATACAGAATATACTTGAATAAAATATGATTTCCTTTCTGGCATGTACTGGATATGGACTTATGTTTTTGATACTTTTATAATCAGATTGGCTATAAGAATATAATATTTAGGTTCTAGATCAAAATAGGAAGGATATCACAGAATCAGAAGGGACCTCAAAAATCTATTTTGTCCAAAATATACTACAGAAAGGAGCCTCCTACATCTACCTGACTAATGGATATCCAACCTTTGACTGAAGACCTTTAATGAAAGAGATTCCATTACTTCTCAAGTCAGCCGGTTCTGCTTTTGGATAGTTCTAATCATTACCAAAAAAATTTCCCAACATCAAACCCAAATTTGCCTCTTTCAACTTTCAATTAGTTTGCTTTCTGGAACAAACAGAATAAGACTAAATTCTTATGAGGGCAGCTGGGTAGCTCAGTGGATTGAGAGCCAGGGCTAGAGACGGGAGGCCCTAGGTTCAAATCTGGCCTCAGACACTTTCCCAGCTGTGTGACCCTGGGCAAGTCACTTGACCCTCATTGCCCACCCTTACCACTCTTCCACCAAGGAACTAATACACAGAAGTTAAGGGTTTAAAAATATATTAAAAAAATTCTTATGACAGCTCTTAACATACTTAAAGATAGTCGTCATGCCCTCCAAGTCTTCTATTCCTCAGGCTAAAGTCCTGTACTTCTTTCTTCATATGGTATCACTTAATTAATTAATTAAATTTTTTTAGCATGCAAAACACACTTCCATATTGGTCATTGCTATAAGAGCAAAGTTATTTGTAAACAAAAGCCCAAAATAAAACCATAAGTACACTAATGTGAAAGATAGTATTCTTTGATCCACATTTATCCAACTCCAACAGTTCTTCTGTTCTTCCTCTGGAGGTAGATAGCATTCCCCACCATATGTCTTTCAGGATTGTCCCAGATCATTGCATTACTGAGAGCAGTCAAGTTTTCACAGTTAATCATTAAACAATATTGCTGTTACTGTGTACAATGTTCTTCTGGTTCTCCTTATTTCTCTCTGCACTAATTCATGCAGATCTTTCCAGATTTTTCTGAAATCATCTTGTTTATCATTTCTTATAGCACAATAGTATTCCATCATCAACATGTACCACAATTTGTTCAGCCATTCCCTAATTGATGGAAATCCTCTCAGTTTCCAATTCTTTGCCACAATAAAAAGAACTGTTATAAATATTTTCATAACAGTAGATCCTTTTCCCTTTTTTATTATCTCTTTGGGATATAGACCATACATGTGGTGTCAGTTTAAAGCCTTTCATCAATCTGGATTTTCTCTAGTTTATCAATGCCCTTTATAAAATATGGTTCTCAGAACTGTATAAAAAATTCCAGGTATGATTTTAATTGGCCAGAGGACCAACAGTATCCCCATTTCTTCATTTCTAAAAGCTATGCACTCTTTCATTCAGCTAGAAATAATAGTAAATTTTCTGGCTAACATATTTCAGTGTTGATTTATGTTGAACTTGCAATCCACTAACTCCTCCAAAACCAGATCTTTAAAGCCAAATTACTGTCTAACCATTTTGTACTTGGGCAGTTGATATTCTGAAACTAAGTGTAAAAATGCTCATTTATTACTACTCAATTTCTTTTAACTACTTTTTAGATTTAGTCAAATGTTTGCATCTCTATTCTCCATTTGGTTGGTTAGCTAACCCTCTCAGTTTTGTGTCATTTGAAAATCTCATTGGTCTGCATCAGTATGCCTTTATCCAAATCACTGACAAAAATGTTAAAAAGTACCAGGCCAAAAACAGATATCTGGGGTTCTTCCCTGTTTATCTCCTAAGCTGACACCAAACCCTTAATGCCTGTTCCTTGAGTTAAGAGATTCAATCAGGTAACAGGAAAAAGATGAGAAGGGAACAAGTATTTATTAAGCATTTACCATGTGCCAGACACTGTGCTGAATGTTCTATCTCATTTGATCCTCACAATAACCCTAGGAGATAGGTGCTATTTTGAGGCTGAGGAAACTGAGGCCAAAGTTAAGCTACTTTTTCCATGGTCACTCAGCTACTAAGTATCTCAAACCAGATTTGAACCCAAGTCTTTCTGACTCCAGGACGGGGCTCTATCCCCTGTCTCACCTAGTTATCTCTGAATACATTTAATTATTGTATTGTGTAGCCCAAATCTCTACCTTTTCCACAATGCGAATATGAGAAATTTTACTAAATTCTTTCCTTGAAGCTAGGAAAACTATATTTACAATTTTTTTCTGAGCAAATAATTTAGACAACTGTCAAAAAAGAACTTAAGGTTAGTTTGGCATGATCTGTACTTACTCGAGTCCCTTGGTCACTACTGTTTCCTTTTTTGAAAGTTGGATGTTGACCCTTCTTTAGTCATGTGGCATTTCTCCCAATTTCCCTGTTCTTTGAAATATCCCTGACAGTGGTTCAATTATCATAGACACCAGGTTTTTGAGTATCATAGGAATCTAGGACCTTTCTTACTCTTTCCTTATTTAAATTAGACATCATCTTTCATAGCCCTTTTTCTTCTGTTCTTTCTAATACAAAGATGATTTTCTTTGTCTGAAAAAACAAACTAGCAATTGAACACCTCTGTCTTTACTTGATATTACTTATTACTGTTCCATCTACTGTAGTCCTCATCCTCCTTTGATTCTCCTTTTTCCAAAATTCATTAAAAAAACATATTTTTATTTTTAATTGACAGCCCAAGTACCCTCCGGATAGTCTTTCTATATTGGGCTCAACTTTTATGTTAGCAAAAACAGAAAGGAAATGGGGTTCAAGTATAGAGAAGAGTGGATAATTATTGGTCAAATTGGTCAAACCAATGTAGGACTCGTGCTTATATTTTTTAAATTTCTGCACATATATTTAAGAAATATAAATTGATTAGTGGCTCTTCTGTGCATACACATTTGTCTCTTCAAATTAACTCCATAGATAATATTTCTTCAAGTATTTTCAGAATTTCATCCTTTAGAGTTTCCCACGCAGACTTCTCTAGAATTTTGACCAAAAGGATTCTATATTTCTTCTGAGTCCTTTTAATCTAATCTCCCAAACTCCAGCAGAGGGCATCTTTTAGAGACTCTGTTCAACTTCCTTTCCTTTTCTATTGCAAACTCTAAGATATAGTGGTCTTCCCACCTGTCCTCCCCTCCCAAAGTCCCCATGTCTATCCCAGCAACCAATCCATGTCATTGATAACAATCTGATCTTGCATATCATTTTCCTTTCTGGGCAACTAGATATACTTTGTAGAGTGCTGGACTGAGGGTCAGATGAATCAAATTCTGCCTCCCACACTTATTAGCCATGTGACCCTGAGAAAGTCATTTAATCTCTGTGGCTCTTGACAGCCTTATCTCTTCGATTCTATGATTTTACAAAATCTCTTGTGGTTCTTCCACTTTTTGAAGAATAAAAGTTTTTGAATAATAAAATTATCATTAAGACACATCAAGAAATGTTTAACACAGGTGGGGTTAAGATGGCGGCAGAGTAAAAAGTAACTCCTGGACCTCTCCTAACCCATGCATATAGGACTCCTCATGAAGACAAAAACAAATCCAGAGGAAAGAAGGGACACCACAACAGGGCGCAGCATCAAAGGTACGTGGAATCGGGGCATTTCCATGCTATAAAGGGGTGAAACAGCTCTCACTAAAACATGAGTGGAGCAACCCCCTCCCCCCACCCCCACACCAACTACAGCTCCAAAGCCAGAGCACGAGTCAAGTTTCGGTCAACCATTAAGTCATTGGCAGCTCACCAGGGCTTGTTCCTGAGAGNGTGAACCAGCTCTCACTAAAACATGAGTGGAGCAACCCCCTCCCCCCACCCCCACACCAACTACAGCTCCAAAGCCAGAGCACGAGTCAAGTTTCGGTCAACCATTAAGTCATTGGCAGCTCACCAGGGCTTGTTCCTGAGAGCAGCAAGACTTAAGACCCACCCCCCCTCCCCAAGAGGCTAAAGAACTCACGGACTCTGAACACAGCCAGAAAGAGACAATTCAGATATCAAGGAGCACCAATCAGGATCACAAAGAATCTGACAACCTCCACGCTAAATGACCACAAGGCTTGGAATATGATATTCAGAAAGGCAAGAGAACTGGGTTTACAACCAAGGATCCCGTACCCATCAAAACTGACTATATTCTTCCAGGGCAAAGTTTGGGCATTCAACAAGATAGAAAATTTCCAAGCATTTGCACAGAAAAGACCAGGACTAAATGGAAAGTTCGATATCCAACCACAAAAATCAAGAGAAACATGAAAAGGTAAATAAGAAACAGAAGGGAAAGTAAAAAAACTCATATTTTTTAAATTTGCCTCTTTAAGGGCTTCAATAAGATCTAATTATTGGAACTCCTATGTGGAGAAAGGTTATGTATAATTCTCTGCAGTGAACTCAGTTCACCATTATAGCATTTACTATTATAATAATTAGAAGAATTATTCATAGGGAGAGGTTAGAATACTAAATGGTCTAAGATGATATGGGTGGGAGGGAAAGAGAGGGGTGAATAGTGGAGGACACCAAAAGAATCTTGAAAGAATAAGAAAAATAGGATATTCTATTACACACAAAGAGGGCATGGGAAGGGGAAGGGATGAATACTATTAAAAGAAGGAGAGGAAGAGAACATTAAGGGGTAATATTTAAACCTTACTCTCAGTGTAATTAACCCTGAGAGGGAAGAGTAGCTATATCCATTGGGATATAAAACTCTATCTAACCCTACTCAGAAAGTTAGAAGGGATAAACCAAGGGGAGCAGGGGAGTGAGGAGGTCAAAAAAGGGAGGGGAGAAGAAGGGGGAGGGAATTCATTAGGCCTTAAAAATAAAAACAGGGGAATAATAAGGGAGGGGGTAAAAAGGGAAGTAAATCAAGGGAGGGGACAAGGGTTACTGGCTTAAAGCAAACCACTGGTTTTAAAGGAAATAGTGTAAGAAGAAGGGATAGAATTAGGGGAGGACACCAAAATGTTGGAGAATACAAAACTGATAATTATAACGCTGAATGTGAATGGGATGAACTCTCACATAAAACGGAAGCAAATAGCACAATGGATTAGAAACCAAAATCCTACCATATGTTGTATACAAGAAACACATATGAGGCGGGTAGACATACACAAGTTTAAAAGAAAGGGCTTCAGCAAAATCTTTTGGCCTTCAAATAAGAAAAAAAAGGCAGGAGTGGCAATCATGATTTCTGAAAAAGCCAAAGTTAAAATAGATATGATTTAAAAAGACAGGGAAGGTAATTACATCCTGATAAAAGGCAGTATAGACAATGAGGAAATAACACTGCTCGATATGTATGCACCAAGTGGTATAGCACCCAAATTCATAAAGGAGAAACTGTTAGAGCTCAAGAAGGAAATAGATAGTAAAACCATACTAGTGGGAGATCTAAATATTCCTCTTTCAGATCTAGATAAATCAAACTGAAAAAAAATAAGAAAGAGGTAAGAGAGGTGAATGAAGCCCTAGAAAAATTAGATTTAATAGATATGTGGAGAAAAATAAATAGGGACAAAAAGGAATACACCTACTTTTCAGCTGCACATGGTACATTCACAAAGATTGACCATGTAATAGGGCATAGAAATATTGCAAACAAATGAAAAAAAAGAAATAATAAATGTAACTTTCTCAGATCATAATGCAATGAAAATAATAATTAGTAAGGGCACCTGGACAGGCAAATCAAAAACTAATTGGAAATTAAATAATATGATTCTCCAAAACCAGCTAGTCAAAGAAGAAATCATAGAAACAATCAACAATTTCATCGAAGAGAATGACAATGATGAGACATCCTACCAAACTCTGTGGGATGCAGCCAAGGCAGTACTCAGGGGGAAATTTATATCCTTGAGTGCATATATTAACAAATTAAGGAGGGCAGAGATTAATGAATTGGGCATGCAACTTAAAAAATTAGAAAGTGGAAGATGGCGGCAGAGTAAAAAGCAGCTCTTAACCTCTCCTGACCAAAACATACAAAGTCTCCTTGAGGAGACAAAAAAACAAGTCCAGACGAACGGAGGAACCCCACAACAGGGTGCAGCATGGAAGGTACATGGAATCGGGACATTTCCATGCTATAAAGGGGTGAAACAGCTCTCACTAAATCGCGGGCTGAGCAACCACCCCCCCCCATACGGCCTCCACACACACCACCTATAGTGCCAAAGCCAGCTAAAAAGAAATAGAGAAAGTTTGGGGCAACCATCGAGTCATTGGCAGCTCCAGGGCCTGTTCCTGAGAGCAGCAAGATTTAGGTCCCCAAAAAGCTAAAGAACGAGCACAAATTCTGAACGCGGACACGGAGCGCTGGGGCATGCAGAGCTGCGGGTGGAGGCAGACACAGCCGTGAGCTAAGGCTCTGAAACCCTGAGTGGGGAACCAGTGCAGACGGGTATTCAACTATGGAAGCAGCGCCCTGAGACTTGTAAAGAAACCTCTGCAAGAGGATCAAGCAAGGGGGTCCGCCAGGTGGCTTGACCTGGGAAAAAACCAGACCTCAGACCTCAGGAGCCAAAAGACCATAGACAGACCCTGAGTGCGAGGATAAAGCTGAGAAGCTGCTGGGCTAATGATGGCTACCCAGACTCAGGAAGTTCAGAAGAGAAAGATTAACAACAAGAAAAAGAAGTCTTTAACACTTGACAACTTATACACAGAGAAAATCCAGACAAGCGAGCAAACAGAGGAAGAGAACAAACAAGCATCCAGACCCTCCTCAAATAAGGAAAATGGGTCACAGGCTATGGAAGAGTTCAAAACTGAGATTTTGAGGAAGATGGAAGAGATCTGGCAAGAAAATAACAGTTTAAAAGGTAGAATCTTGCAATTGGAAAGTGAGGCTCAGAAATCAAATGAACTGATAAGCAAATTGAACACCAGAAATGACCAGACTGAGAAGGAACACCAGTCCCTAAAGGCTAGAATTGAGCAATTAGAAGCTAATGATCTCTCAAGACAACAAGAACAAATAAAACAAAGTCAAAAGACTGAAAAAATACAAGGAAACATGAAATATCTCAATGAGAAAGTGACAGACCAAGAAAACTGGTCTAGAAGAGAAAATTTGAGAATCATTGGTCTTCCAGAAAAACCAGAAATTAATAGAAACCTGGACTCCATACTAAAAGAAATTATTCAGCAAAATTGCCCTGAAGTCCTACAACAAGAGGGCAATATAGACATTGAAAGGATCCATAGATCACCCTCGACACTCGACTTAGAAAAGACAATGCCCAGAAATATAATTGCCAAATTTAAGAGCTTCCAAGTAAAAGAAAAAATCTTACAAGAAGCCAGAAAGAGACAATTCAAATATCAAGGAGCACCAATAAGGATCACACAGGATCTGGCAGCCTCCACGCTAAAAGATCACAAGGCTTGGAATATGATATTCAGAAAGGCAAGAGAGCTGGGCCTGCAACCACGGATCAACTACCCATCAAAATTGACTATATATTTCCAGGGGAAAGTATGGGCATTCAACAAAATTGAAGAATTCCAAGTATTTGCACAGAAAAGACCAGGGCTAAATGGAAATTTCAATATCCAACCACAAAAATCAAGAGAAACATGAAAAGGTAAATAAGAAACAGAGGGAAAGAAAGAAAACTCATAATTTTAAAATTTGCCTTTTTAAGGACCTTAGTAAGATCTAATTATCTGTATTACTATGTAGAGAAATGTTATATATAATTCTCTGTAGTGAACTCTATTCACTATTATAGTATTCACTATTATAGTAATCAGAAGAATAATTCACAGGGAGAGGGTGGAACACTAAATAATCTAAGATGACATGGGGGATGGGAAAGATGGAATGAATTGTAGGGGAAACCAAGAGAAACTTAAGTGAATAAGAAAAATAGGATATTCTACACACAAAGAGGGCATGGGAAGGAGAGGGGACAAATACTATTATAAGAAGGAGAGGAAGAGAGCATTAAGAGGTAATAATCAAACCTTACTCTCAGAGTAATCAACCCGGAGAGGGAAGAGTAGCTATACTCTCCATTGGGACATAAAACTCTTATCTAACCCTTCTGAGAAAGTCAGAAGGGATAAACCAAGGGGAGCAGGGGAGTGGGGAGGTCAAAAAAAGGGAGGGGAGAAGAAGGGGGAGGGAATTCATACGGCCTTTAAAAAAAGAGGGAAAAAATAAGGGAGGGAGTAGAAAGGGAAATTAATCAAGGGAGGGGATAAGGGATAGGGTCTTAATAGCAAAGCACTGGTTTAAAAGGAAATAGTATGAGAAAAAGGGATAGGAATGGGGGAGGATACGAAAATGTCAGCAAATGCACAACTGATGATTATAACTCTGAATGTGAATGGGATGAACTCTCTCATAAAACGGAAGCAAATAGCAGAGTGGTTTAGAAACCAAAATCCTACCATATGTTGTCTACAAGAAACACATATGAGACGGGTAGACATACACAAGTTTAAAAGAAAGGGCTTGAGCAAAATCTTTTGGCCTTCAAATGAGAAAAAAAAGGCAGGAGTGGCTATTATGATTTCTGACAAAGCCAAAGTAAAATAGATATGATTAAAAAAGACAGGGAAGGTCATTACAACCTGATAAAAGGCAGTATAAACAATGAGGAAATAACACTGCTCGATATGTATGCACCAAGTGGTATAGCACCCAAATTCATAAAGGAGAAACTGTTAGAGCTCAAGAAGGAAATAGATAGTAAAACCATACTAGTGGGAGATCTAAATATTCCTCTTTCAGATCTAGATAAATCAAACTGAAAAAAAATAAGAAAGAGGTAAGAGAGGTGAATGAAGTCCTAGAAAAATTAGATCTAATTGATATGTGGAGGAAAATAAATAGGGACAAAAAGGAATACACCTTCTTTTCAGCTGCACATGGCACATTCACAAAGATTGACCATGTAATAGGGCATAGAACCATTGCAAACAAATGCAAAAGAGCAGAAATAATAAATGTAACCTTAGATCATAATGCAATAAAAATAATAATTAGTAAGGGCACCTGGACAGGAAAATCAAAAACTAATTGGAAATTAAATAATATGATTCTCCAAAACTAATTTGTCAAAGAAGAAATTATAGAAGCAATCAACAATTTCATTGAAGAAAATTACAATGATGAGACATCCTACCAAACTCTGTGGGATGCAGCCAAGTTAGTACTCAGGGGGAAATTTACATCCTTGAGTGCATATATTAACAAATTAAGGAGGGCAGAGATTAATGAATTGGGCATGCAACTCAAAAAATTAGAAAGAGAGCAAATTAAAAATCCCCAGATGAAAACTAAATTAGAAATACTAAAAATCAAGGGAGAAATTAATAAAATCGAAAGTAAAAGAACCATTGAATTAATAAATAAGACTAGAAGCTGGTACTTTGAAAAAATAGACAAAGTACTGGTCAATCTAATAAAAAAGGAAAGAGGAAAACCAAATTGACAGTATCAAAGATGAAAAAGGAGACCTCTCCAATAATGAACGGGAAATTAAGGCAATCATTAAAAACTATTTTGCCCAATTATATGGCAATAAATATAGCAATCTAAGAGATATGGATGAACATTTACAAAAATATAAACTGCCTAGATTAACAGCAGAAGAAATAGAATACCTAAATAATCTCATATCAGAAAGAGAAATTGAACAAGCCATCAAAGAACTCCCTAAGAAAAAATCGCCAGGGCCTGATGGATTCACAAGTGAATTCTATCAGACATTCAAAGAGCAACTCATCCCAATACTATACAAATTATTTGATACGATAAGCAAAGAAGGAGTCCTACCAAATTCCTTTTATGACACAAATATGGTACAGATTCCATAACCAGGTAGATCAAAAACAGAGAAAGAAAACTGCAGACCAATCTCCCTCATGAACATAGATGCAAAAATCTTAAATAGAATACTAGCAAAGAGACTCCAGCAAGTGATCAAGAGGATCATCCACCATGATCACATGGGATTTATACCAGGAATGCAAGGTTGGTTCAACATTAGGAAAACCATCCACATAATTGACCATATCAATAGTCTAACAAACAAAAATCACATGATTATCTCAATAATGCTGAAAAAACCTTTGACAAAATACAGCATCCATTCCTATTGAAAACACTGAAAAGTATAGGAATAGAAGGACCTTTCCTAAAAATAATAAACAGTATATACCTAAAACCATCAACAAACATCATATGCAATGGGGATAAATTAGAAGCCTTCCCAATAAGATCAGGAGTAAAACAAGGATGCCCATTATCACCTCTATTATTCAACATAGTACTAGAAACACTAGCAGTTGCAATTAGAGAAGAAAAAGAAATTGAAGGTATCAAAATAGGCAATGAGGAGACTAAGCTATCATCTTTGCAGATGATATGATGGTCTACTTAAAAAACCCTATCAAACTACCAAAAAACTTCTTTACTGAATTAGAAAAAACTATAACAAATTTTATTTGGAATAACAAAAGATCAACTATATCAAGGGAAATAATGAAAAAAAAATGTGAAGGAAGGGGGCCTAGCAGTACCAGATATGAAACTATACTATAAAGCAGCAGTCATCAAAACAATATGGTACTGGCTAAGAGACAGAGAGGAGGATCAGTGGAATAGACTTGGGGTAAATGACATCAGCAGACAGTGTATGATAAACCCAAAGAGCCCAACTTTTGGGACATGAATCCACTATTTGACAAAAACTGCTGGGAAATCTGGAAAACAATATGGGAGAGTTTAGGTTTAGAACAACATCTCACACCCTACACCAATATAAATTCAGAATGGGTGAATGACTTGAATATAAATAGGGAAACTATAAATAAGTTAAATGAACACAAAATAGTGTACTTGTCAGATCTTTGGGAAAGGAAAGAATTTAAAACCAAGCAAGAGTTAGAGAAAATTACAAAATGTAAATTAAATGGTTTTGATTATATTAAATTAAAAAGCTTTTGTACAAACAAAAACAATGTAGTCAAAATCAGAAGGGAAACAACAAATTGGGAAAAAATCTTTATAACGAAAAACTCTGAGAGGGGTGTAATTACTCAAATATACAAGGAGTTAAAGCAATTGTATAAAAAATCAAGCCATTCCCCAATTGATAAATGGGCAAGAGACATGAATAGGCAATCTTCAGGTAAAGAAATCAAAAGTATCAATAAGCACATGAGAAAGTGTTCTAAATTTCTAATAATTAGAGAAATGTAAATCAAAACGACTCTAAGGTATCACCTCACACCTACCAGAATGGCTAAAATGAAAGAAGGGGAGAGTAATGAATGTTTGAGGGGATGTGGCAAAATTGGGACATCAATGCATTGCTGGTGGAGTTGTGAACTGATCCAACCATTCTGGCTGGCAATTTGCAATCATGCTCAAAGGGCTATAAAAGAATGCCTGCCCTTTGATCCAACCATACCATTGTTGGGTTTGTACCCCAAAGAGATCATAGATAAACAGACTTGTATGAAAATATTTATAAGCTGAGCTTTTTGTGGTGGCAAAAAACTGGAAACGGAGGCTATGTCCTTCAATTGGGGAATGGCTGAACAAACTGTGGTATATGCTGGTGATGGAATACTATTGTGCTAAAAAGAATAATAAACTGTAGAAGTTCCAGGTAAACTGGAAAGACTTCCAGGAACTGATGCAGAGTGAAAGGAGCAGAGCCAGAAGAACATTGTATACAGAGACTGATATACTTTGTTAAAATCGAATGTAATGGGCTTCTGTACCAGCAGCAATACAATGACCCAGGACAATTTTGAGGGATTTATGGTAAAGAACGCTACCCGCATTCAGTGGAAGGACTGCAGGAGGGGAAATATAGAAGAAAAACAACTGCTTGAACACATGGGTTGGGGTGGACACGATTGAGGATGTGGACTCCAAACTACCACACCAATGCAACTACCAACAATTTGGAAATAGGTCTTGATCAAAGACACATGTTAAAACCAGTGGAAATGCATATCGGCCAGGGGAGGGGGGGAGTCAGGGGGGTGAAGGGGAAAGTAAGAGCATAATCATGTAACCATGTTAACTTTTCTAAAATATAAATATTAATAAATGTTTTAAAAAAAAGAAATGTTTAACAGTTCTGTTTAAGGTAGAGAAAGTTTAAGCAGAAGTCTCCCAACACTACTCGGTTATGTCTCTATCAATGCATAAATCAAGAAGTATTTCCATATACTTTACACTTTTTTAAAACAAGAGTTAAATTTCAGAAATATTCTTTGACTCTCTTCTTTCCTTCATCCCCTATATCCATTCAGTTTACAAATACTATCATTTCTACTTCCAAAATATATCTTTATATGTTCTTTCTTTTCCACTTCTACCACGAATATCTTAATTTAGGCTCTTTACACATCTCTACTTGATTTATTAGAATAGTTCTTTTAAAATATGTAAATGAAGTGTTAAGGAATTTTTCAAAACAACCTGATAACATGATAGTGTGTTTCATTGATGATTAAAATGATGGAGTTAGAGTTTTCATAAATAAAATTTTAAATTGTAAAGTAATTATTTGACAAGATACTGAATGAAAAAGTTTTCTAAATGGTTTGAGAACACAATAGAACTTTTTAGTCAATGTATTGGAATTATAGGGCATTGGCTTTTCGATGGAATCAATTTATGGGACACAGGGAACTTTTAGTGACTGGCCAGCTTAAGGCTCAAGGGCACCCTTAGGAATCTCTCACTAGTCAGAATAAGGTCTGAAGAAGGCTCTCTTTTTTTCACATTTTCCCTTCTATGTCTTGGAGAATGTTTTTTCATTTAATATGTACAAAAATAATGATAATAGTTCTTTCTGTAGCAGCAAAGAACTGGAACCTAAAGGGACACTTACCAAGTGTGGAATGGCTGAACACATTGTAGTGTAAGAATGTAATGAAATTTTATTAAGACTATGAAAAATATGGTTTCAGAGAAAATTGGGAAAATTTTTATGAACTGATACAGAGTGAGGTTAGATGAACAATTTTTTCAAAGACATTGTAAAGAAAAACTACCTTGAAAGGTTTAGGAATGTTGATGACAAGCCATTATCCCTAAGATAAAAAAATAAAGCTTGCTAACCAACTTCTGATTGAATAGTGTGTCATAGTGCAAAATATGGCATGCATATTTAGATACAATGTGGGAATATTCTTCTTGTCTGTGCATATTTGTTATAAGGGTTTTATTTTTCTTTTTTCATTGAGGGGATAGCAACTAAATTAAAAAGGATAGACAGAAGAAAGTATAAACAATAGGATAGCATTAAAAACTGCATAATGTAACTATTATGCAAATGAAAGTAAGAGATATTTAAGAGATATTCATGATTTCATGTATAAACTTCTGCTCTCTACAAAGAGATTCTCATTTTATTTAGTGTTGGTTGAATTCAGAATAAGAAAACTGAAAATTAAAGAACATAGTAACTATTATCTCCTTTGTTTTTGAAAAATATTTTATGTAGAGTAGATTACTTGAATTGTTGTTTCAAAAGGCAAACACTATGAGACAACTACAGAAAAAAAATTCTAGGATTGCAATAGAAAATGCTAGAGTTATATTATTTATGGTCTGTTTTGCTCTAGAAAATAACATGGGATTGTCAGTCTACATAGTATATAGATTATAAAACATTTATAAATTGATGGTCAATAGCACTGTTTTATTATGTGGGCATAATTCAATAACATCTGTGAGTCTTTTAAATTATTTATTCTCCTTTATTTCTGAAAAGAATGTTTATTTTTTATATTTGCGAGAGTTCTGATTGTGTGTGAATTGGAAATTTCATTTCTAGGTATTTTGTCCTTTTATAGTAATTTTGAATGGATTTTTCTTCTATCCTTTAAAAAAAGATTTTATGAATTTATCTTGTATCTTTGTGCTTCATTAATGCTATCAATCATATTTATTAGTTTCTTTGCTGATTCTTTGTGATTTTCAAAATATTCATCTTGATGCCTATTAATAGCTATAATTTCTGCCTGCTTTGCCTATGTTTATGCCTTTCCTTTGACCTTTCTTTTGTATTGTTGTGTCAAATATTTTCAGAATTATATAAAATAGTATTGGGGAAAATGTGTATCCTTGCTTTATCCATGTATACAACAGGAAAATGTTCAATATTTCTTCATTTCAAAGAATGTGAACTTGTGATTTTTTGATACATTTTTCATATTAAAGACAGATTCTTCATTTGCATTCTTTTCATGATTTTAACCACAAATGAGCTCTTAAAATTCATTAATGGCTTTTTTTGCAATTACTAATAAAATCACATAAATATTTTTAGAGTTTATATGAAGAAAAATGCTTATTGTTTCCATTATGTCAAACTACCCAAGGATGAATTAATGTTATAAATCCAACATGGTCATAATGTTGGTCAATATCTGATATCTACTGCTATAATATATTTGCTATTATTTTATTTTATATTCCCTCCCTTGTTGAGTTATCTGGAACACATTCTAATCATGAAAGGAATGTAGTGTAGTGTCTTCCTTTTCAGTTATTATGAATAATTATTGTAGTGTAGTCCTTATCTTAGTGTGTATCTCTCCTCTATCCTAGATACATTACCATGTGGACTTGGTAGAACAGAAGTGTCTATAGATAGGCAGGCATTTTTCAAAGGTTCCCTTGTTTCTGAGGATTTTGACCTTGAAGAGACTATGGCAGAGAAGTGGTAGTCATCTGGAGAAACAAAGGACTTCTGTACTAGTACCTTAGCATGGTGACTGATGATCAAAATGTAGTACCATCTGGGATTCCATTCTGGATTGTCTGAGCAAGGGCAGCTCAGTAATGACAGGCAAAAATTGCTCTTGTGGAATACATGAGTGGGGAACTGTGGAAATTGAGGTGGGACCATTTCACTTAAGACAATCCTCTCTTTTCTCCCTATCTAGGACTTAAAGTAGCATGGGCTTTATTTGTTCTTTAAATATTAAATAAAATTCACTTGTAAATCTCTCTGGACCAGATAGGTCTTACTTTTACATTCATTTTTAATTTTCTGAAGTTTTTTTTCTCTTTCTACATAAAATTTTGTTACATATAATATATTGTACATAATATATGTACTTATATGGATTTTATTATGTTATATATGTAATCTGTTTCTTTTTGTCCCTATCTCTTAATCTTTTTATCTCTCATGAGCTAATCATTTATAGACACTTATGCCCCCTCCAATACTTCTTAGTTCCTTATTAGAGATAATGGCTCTGGTTTCAGTAAAATTATAATAAGTAAAATCTAGTTTGCTTAAATAATGTTTTTGTTAATGTATTTTTTTGAGCCCAGGACTCTTTATTTCTCCTACGTTGGAAGTACAGGAACCACTTAGAAGACCTTGATGATCAGAACTGATCTGCTAATGAGCATAGAAGCTATAATGTGTTCTGTTGTTTTTTCTTCTCAGTATTATTTCATCTGTCTTTAGGAAGTCTAGTGGTCCTCCACTCCTTAAAGGTTCACCATAAGAAACCAGGTGGAATAGTGGACAGAATACTGAGTCAGGAGGAAGGAAAACTTCAGCTCAGATATGGTCTCAGACAC
The DNA here is from genome assembly GCF_016433145.1 of Gracilinanus agilis. Classification (NCBI taxonomy): domain Eukaryota; kingdom Metazoa; phylum Chordata; class Mammalia; order Didelphimorphia; family Didelphidae; genus Gracilinanus; species Gracilinanus agilis. Next base: position 50,888,599 of record NC_058135.1, read on the forward strand.
TTCTTAGCTGTATGATTCTGGGCAAGTCATTTAACCTCTGTCTACCTCAGTTTCCTCAAATATAATGTGAGACTAACAATAGCACTAATCTCCCGGGGTTGTGATTAAATGAGATAATAATTGTAAAATGTTTAGCACAGAGTTTGATGACATATAGTAGATGTTTAATAAATATTTATTCCTATTCCCTTCCCAAATTGGCAGGTCCAAATTTACTGAAATTCAGACTTCTTCAGTGCTCAAGAATCCACCAGTTTCAGCCTTTCCAGTAGCAGGGATTATAATCCTGCACCCACACAACAAGCTTAAATAATCTTTAACTATATCATACACTATTCAAACTGCGTTCACTCTCCAAACAAATGCTCCCAAAATTTCAAAGTCATTGTTCAGATAAAGATAGATTTTTAAAAAAGAGTAAAAACTCACCTTTGCCATTTCCACTCTTCCTCATTATTCCTTCCAATCTAATATAGAGAGCCTAATTTTCTTTTAACTTGATCTTGCCCTTGACCTCCTTGAGGGAATTTTTGGTTTCCCTTATGAGACATTATAATGGGTTTTAAAAAATGTCTTTTGGGAGTAGCTAGATGGTGTAGTAAGTAGAGTCCCATACTGGATACTGGACCTGAGCTCAAATCCAGCTTCAGACACTAACTTGCTGTGTGACCTTTATTTATTTTTTATTTATTTAAATTTATTTAAATAAATTTAGTTATTTAACCTCTGAGTACCTCAATTTCCTCATTGGTAAAAGCAAAGATGATGGTAGTATTTATCTTTCAGAAATGTTGTGAACATTAAATGAGATATAATTTATCACAAAGAGATTAAAGATAAGGGAAAAGAATCTACCAGTACAGAAATATTTATAGTAGTTTTTTTCAGTGGCAAAAAACTGGAAACTGAAGTGTTGTTATTAAAAATGATGATGGCCGAGATTAAAAGGGAGAGTAGCATTTTAATAAAAGCCATGCTGATAGAGATAAAATCATTAGACCATGCGCCTGTAAATATTCAAGCTGCCGCCTCAGCCATTTTACTTTTTCATATCTTCCAGTGCCCGGTAGCTAAAAAGAGAGTTCAAAGTCCCTTCAGGAGTCTTATCTCCTCTCTTACATCATCACACTTCCTGTCTGCCATGAGGAATCGTGGGAAATGTAGTTTTAAGCATCCCCACAGGTCCACAGAAGTTTGTCAAACACTATATTGATACATATATTGAGGCTCAATCCTTCCAAATAGAACCCCAGGTGATTTTAACTAACACAGAAGTGAAGTCCATCATTTGGAGAAAGGCTGAACAAGTTGTGACATATAAATGAAATGGAATACTATTGTGCCTTGAGAAGTGACAGATAAGATGATCACAAAAAAAAAAAAAAACCTGGAAAGACTAATATGAAGTGATACAGTGTGAAGTGAGCAGAACCAGGAGAAAGGTATACACAGTAGCAGCAATAATAAATGGAGATCAGCTGTGAATGATAACTGTTATCAACACCTTGATCAGCGACTTGATAACCATTATCAATCCAGGACCACTCTGAGAGACTCATGACCAAAAAAAAAAAAAAAAAAAGGATGCCTAGCACCATGGACAGGACAAATTGAGTCCAAACACAAATACTACCGTTCTTTATTTCCTTGATAAATTTTTCTCTAATGAAAGCAATATGTGTCTTTTTTTGACAAGATGAACATGGCAATATCTATTTTAGGATAATACAGGAGAGAGACAGGGTAGAATGGATTGTAAAATATCAGAAAATGAATACTGAAAAATTGTATCGACATGTAATTTGGAAAAAATAAAAAATGTATATAATAAATAAACAACCCCTTCCCCCTATGAGATAACAATTGTAAAACCCTAATCATAGTGCCTGGTACATAGTAAGTAATGTATAAATCTTTGTTATTATTATTATTATTATCAATTATTATCTCTTTTTTTCTGACATTTCTTTGCTTTTCTGAGATATTGCACTGGGTAATTTTTGCAGCCTTCCTCTCTTGCTGCCATTATTAAGGCAATTTCAGCTTCCCAGATGCATTTACTCTTTATATACCTGGGGACCCTGTAGGTGAGATTACTGGAATATGCTTTCCTTTGGCTACTCATCACTTCTCTAAGTCATAATGCATTTGCAGACACTTGCTTGGTAAGGCTAACCAGGCAAAGCACATTGAATTATACAGACTTGACTACCTTCCCATTTACTTCTGGATCCAGTACAAAATGGTTTTATCTTTGAAGTTCAATGTAGAAGGAAGCCTAGTGACTCTCCTTCTCATGAAAAAGATCAATGGCTGTTGCTGCAGCTGCCCATTGCCCATGAAATCTGAATTCATCAGATTTGACATGAAGGAATTTTTTTCTTGACCTTCATTTAGCAATTGAAAAATAAACTGCCTTCTCTATCTCTCAGGGAAAAAAGAGGGGTGGGGAACAGTAGGTATTTTCCAGACTTTTTTTTTAACCCTTAACTTCTGTGTATTGGCTCATAGGTGGAAGAGTGGTAAGGGTGGGCAATGGGGGTCAAGTGATTTGCCCAGGGTCACACAGCTGGGAAGTGACTGAGGCTGGATTTGAACCTAGGACGTCCAGTCTCTAAGCCTGACACTCAACCCAGCTGCCCCCTTTCCAGACTTTTTGATTTCTAAACTATAATGAATCAGTTAACTTTTTAAGTCATGAATTCAAATATTGGTTTTTGACTTACAAATCAGAACCAAACTTTTGCTTATTAAAACAAACAAATAAACCTTGTGAAGTAGTTTGAATCCAAACTAGATATTTTCTATTACTGAATCTAAACAAAGATGGCACATTAAAATAGTCTCCAAAAACAAATGGAATGAAACTTATCATTCTTTAGTCATTTCAGTCAGGTCCCTCTGTTTAGAAATGTAAAAATAGTACTCCCATCTGAAGGAGATGACATAAGATTCTAGTAAAATTATAGCTGAATCTGTATATGTCCTTGCAGTTTACTGTAAATGTATAATTTTATAGTTCTTGCTCTGCAATCTTGATTGTCCTAGAAGAAATTTGAACATTGCTCCCCATAAGAGACATCTGTATTTTGATTCACAGAGTTTTATGGACTTTGCTCATCAATATTTAAAGTAGCTCAAAACTGCTGAGATGATATGGGCCTCATGCTCATTTGCACCACGAGGGAGATTTTACAAATTACAACCTTAGCATGCATGTAATGTCTTTCAAGAAAAGAATGTAGTTATCTTGGCTACATTAGGTATAATCAGACATGAGTTATGATTATACTTAATCCAATAATACTGAGGAAATGGACATTCTTGGGAGAAGGCAGGCATGAGATAAAGCCAGAGTCATAGTCACCCAGAGGGATAGAATGCTGCAAGGGGGATCTATAGGCAAATGTCTTTTCAATTGTTGTCTTTTGCCAGCCTGAATGTCCCAATATTTGCATATGCTGCCATCATCTTCTCTGCATTAATTAATTTGCCAACGTTTTTTTTAAATCCTTTTAAAATCTTTTTTACAAGGGAAAACTAACATGGAAGGGGGAGGAGTTTGGTGTGAATGTGATATAAAAACAAGTTTCAAGAAAGAAAAGATCAAATGTCCAGGTATGGCTGTAAAACTTTTGAGTAATAGGGTTCAAAGGTGAGAAAGAGGTGGCATATTGGGGGCAGCTGAGTAGCTCAGTGGAATGAGAGTCAGGCCTAGAGACGGGAGGTCCCAGGTTCAAATCTGGCCTCAGACACTTCCTAGCTGTGTGACCCTGGGCAAGTCACTTAACTCCCTTTGCCTACCCTTACCACTCTTCTGCCTTGGAGCCAATGCACAGTATTGACTCCAAGATGGAAGGTAAGGGTTTAAAAAAAAAAAAAGAATGATGTGGCATAGAGGGTTAGCAGGTAATCATGCGAAGCCAAGTCAAGCCCATCATAACTTCCCTAAAGTAACAACAAAACCTCCAATCATGTTACTGGCTGCCTTTCAGCCTTGAAGACCACGCCACTTAAAAAAATTACATCAATGTCTTTTGTCTTTTATCACAGCTATTTTCTGATATACAACTACACTATCAGTACTCACCCCTTTCTTGTAACAAAAATGAAACAAAACAAAAAGCACTTGTACATAAAAAATGAACAAAAGGAACACACATGTACCTGATAATATAGGTATCATTCTGCACCCATTGTCCTCTATTTCTTTACCAAGAGGAGAAAAAGTGTGTTTCATCTTTTCCTCCTTAAGATAAAGATTGATCATTGGCATTCACCTGACATTGGCTGTCTTTCACATTGATGCAGTCATCTTATTCTTTCTTTCCTTCCTTTTTTCCTTTATTTCTTCCTCCCTTCCTTCCTTTCATCCTTTCTTCCTTCCTTTCTCCCTCTCTCCCTTCCTTTCTTTTTCTCCCTCTTTCCTCCTCTCTCTTCTCTTTTCAGTTTTGCAACTTTCTTGGGTCATATCTTCCTGGATAATCTACCAAATCTAGAACCAAACAAGCCTTGTTTCATATCCCATTTAGTCATTCACCTGTGAGGTCTTGCCACTTCTTTGCTCTGCTGCCATATTTGTTTCTCTCTCATTTTGAACTCAGCAATAATCAATATTATTATTGCTTCTGAAATAGGCATAGAAAACTTAGTCAAATGACCTGCGGATCCAACTCAGCAATCAATCCCTGTGGCTCATCAGACCAAAATTCTCTTCCTTGACTATCACTTTCCTATAGGTACTTTGGCTACCTTTTAGAATGTTACTTCCTTTAGGGCAAGACTGTCTTACTTTTCACTTATATCCTCAATATTCAGAAGAGTATTTAACACTTGGTGAATACTTAATAAATTATTTTCCACTTATTTATGATCATTTCTTATGACTTAATATTATTCGTGATGTTTATACATTGTAGTTTGTTCAGTCATCCTCAAGTGCTATTTAACCACTTTGTTTCAAATTATTATTAATTTTTTATCACAATAAAAATGAATCTTGGCTATATTGTAGATGTTACAGCTGTTTAGGGAGGCCCCAGTTTGTTATTGGTTGATGAGCTTTGAGAGGTCCAGTTGGGACTGTGATATATAAAAGTTATTGAACTATAAGAGGACATAGCAAGATAAATAAGCTTTGAAAGTGTTTTTCTTCTGGATTTCACAATAATGTATTGGCTGTTTAATTGCTACTGCCTCTCAGAGAATAGATGACAGAAGTCTAGTATGCTAAATGATAATACACAAAAAAATCTGCTATTAATAAGGGAATAAATTGACTCAACATAAGAAGGGGAAACTGCTAAAAATTAGAGCAGTCTAGAAATGGAATGATCAACATTTGTAGGTAGCAAGTTCCTTCTAATTGGAAATCTTCAAACAGATGGATGAATGGATGGATGGATGGATAGATGGATGATCATCTATAATACTTTTGGAAAGTTCCAGTTATAAGAAATTCACTTATAGATACACCTCAGAATCTGTGTATACTGGGTTATAATCTCTGGAAGTAATATAGGACAATAGTTTCCTTCCAATGTCTCTAAACTTCAAATATTGCCTTAAAATAATACCATCTTACAGTCTGAAAGAACCCCAGCCATCATCTAGATGAATAGTTTTTACATTTTTCCACATTTTTTTCCTTATCTTTTCCCAGTTTAATAATTTTTTTTCCTGTCTGGATAATCCATCAAATCTAAACCCAAATCAGCCTTGTATCACATTCCCTTCTCAAAATAATAATTGTTACTGCATTAACAAAAAAATTATAAATTTTAGATGGAAGCTAGTGAAAATAAAAATGTAAATTTTTCCCTATCTAACTTCATGGATCCTTTGTAATGTAATTTTAAACAGCTCTAAATTTTAGCAGTTTTTTTTCTCCCTTTATGCCAAGCCAAACTACTTTTTTTTTAAGCTTTTACCCATTGGTCCTAGTTTTGTCCTTCCAGGTTGATTGAAAATAAGTTATAGGTGTCTTCTCATGAAAATCTTCCTAATATTTGAAGAGAGCCATCAAGTCCCTCCTAAAACTTTTTTTTTCCTAAAAGATAAACAGTAGTTTCTTCAGTTGTCCCACCTCTAACAGGATTCCCAGACCCACCCCTCCAGTAATTCTCTTTTTCTACATTCTAGTTCATCTATTTCCTTTCTAAAATATAGCACCTAGAATTGAACAATTCAAGATGTCATCTCAGGCAAAATATGGAGGAATAATCACCTAGATCCTGATCCTCTCTTCAACCAAATATTATGCCATCTCTTTTCACTACTACATCCTGCTCAGATTGTTGTCCACTAAAATCCTTAGGTCTGTTTCTTTTTTTTTTTTAAGTAAATCAGCTGGGGTTTTTAAAGTATAACCTCACAACTTGTTCTTGTGCAATGAGCTAGAGCACAAAGTCAAGTCTGCTGGTTACGTTTTGGGTAATACATTTATAAATCAGTTCATTAAGTCTTGGAAGATGATATGTATTTATGAATTATCATAATATTGCAGGGGCTCTGAACAATCTAGATCGTATAACCTGGTATTTGTATTGTACACAGACGAGGTTGTATGAGACCCTTAAATCCAACTTGGTAAAGATCGCCCCACCTAGTTCATCTTGTCCAGCAGGTATAGTGTTAAGAGCAGGGAGTATGGATCTTGAACAATGATGGTGTTGGTGACTTTCTAATAATAAGAATCATAAACATGTATGGTACCAGAGAACATGAGAGAAACACTTTATGGTTTAATCTCCAGAACTGATGAGATCCCCAAGGAGTGAATATAGAGACAAAAGAGAAGAAAGCTCAGGACATAGCCTTTAGGGGATGCTTAGTTAATATACATGATATATAGAAACATGAAGAAGACTCAATGAAGGAGATTTCAAAAGAGCAGTCAGACAGGCAGGAGGAGAATCAAGAGAAACTAGAGCCCAGAAAATACAGATAATAGACTATCCATGAGGGGAAGGTGATGGGCAGTGTCAAAAGCTCAGAGAGATCAAATGCAGATTGAGAAAAAGTTTGTTGGATTTGGCAGTTAAGCAATTATTACATGGAATATTTCTGTCCTGTAAGAAACAATGAATATGATGGATACAGTGAGGCATGGAAAGACTCAAGAGCCAAGAAAACAATATAAAGAATGATTAAAGCAATGTAAATGGAAAGAACAACCACCACAAAGCAGTTGAAAATGAATGTTGCAAAATTACAAAAAAAGAACAAGCATAGCCCCAAGGAAGACACTTTTCCCTAATGCTTTGCAGAGGTGCAACTTGGCATAAGTCATCAGATTTTTTTTCAATGAATTGATTAGGTTATGCTGATTTCATTTTCTTTTTCCTTAGTTCTCAAAAAACCACATTTTTTTGATATATTTGAAGACTCACTGGGAATGGGAGGGACCCAGGAAAATGTAGACAATGTAAAAACAAAAGATATCAACACAATTAAAAAAAAAAGAGCAAGGATAACTTTGGAGAGACCATTTTCAGTTGAATGAGGGAATCTGAAACCAGATCACAGAAGGTTTAAAAGTGAGAAGAGGAAAGGGAAGCCACAATATTCCAAATGTTGTCTAACTAAAATAGAGTACAATTGACATGAGACTTCTTCAGCCAAAGATTGCTGTTCTGGTTTTAATAGCTTCATCCCAATTTTGAACATGTGGTCAATTTAAGCTTTAGATCAGAATTATTTCTAATATGGAAAACTATGACTACAACTAAAGTCAATTCTGTATGTAAACCATATTGAGCCTATAAAGCAAATAGGGAAAACTTGATTTGGTCTGATTCTCCCCAGTCAACCAATTCTAATATACTTAAAGTTTAATCCCACTTTGTTCTACAAGCTTGCTTTTGGAGTACTGTTAAATAATTCTACTGTTCTCATTCTTTTTTTTTTTTTAAGCACTTACCTACTACTAAGTATTGGCTCCAAGGCAGAAGAATAGTAAGGGTGGGCAATGGGGGTCAAGTGACTTGCCCAGGGTCACACAGCTGGGAAGTATCTGAGGCTGGATTTGAACCTAGGACCTCCTGTCTCTTGGCCTGACTCTCAATCCACTGAGCTACCCAGCTGCCCCCTGTTCTCATTCTTAAGAGATCTTTCTGAGTGATTTTTAAAGTTTGTTCTTTTGTTACTAGTCCAATAATATTCCTTGACCCCATCACTCCACTGCCATCATGACAGTTACCATAGCAGGGCCTTTGGGTGAAAATCCTTTATAAACTGGAATCATCAACATTTCTCTGGAATTTTGAAGGAAAGACACATCCAGTTCGTCTTCAGGAACACCACCTTGAATGCTACCTAGAGATCAGGGAGGGTGCCCCTGACACACCCAATTTTCATCCATCTATATCCTTCTATTCTTCGCTTGTCTGTGAGTATTAGTAAACCATTCTAACCCATCCTAGAGTGGCAGCATGCTATTCATCTAAACTTTTTCCTAAATTTGCCTGACATATTTCATCATTTAAGTATGATGTGTAGTAGAAAGTATATTATATAAATATATATGTAAAATATGTATAGTTTAAAGTATAAAGACCACTTGCTTCATTCTACATTTGCCTAAAAGCTAACTATGATTTTTATAGTGTTTTTTTAACCCTTACCTTCCATCTTGGAGTCAACAAGGCAGAAGAATGGTATGGGTAGACAATAGGGGTCAAGTGACTTGCCCAGGGTCACACAGCTGGGAAGTGTCTGAGGCCAGATTTGAACCAGGACCTTCTGTCTCTAGGGCTGGCGCTCAATCCACTGAGCTACCCAGCTGCCCCCAGATTTTTATAGTTTAATAACATTTATCTCAATATAGTCTCAATTGTTCAATCGATGAAGTATCAATTAAATGCTAACTATATGCCAGGCACTGCATTAAGAATGAAATGATCCGTATTCACAATAAGATTTCATTCTAATTTGAGAGACAGCAAGTAAATTTAAATACATAAATTAAATATATTTATACATATACATACATAATTTATACAGCATAAGCACAAATTTAAATATATAAACAAAAATCCAAGTGTTATATTGAATTAACCATGTTAATGCTGCCTTTATATTAATAATCTCAGCTCTTGCTTTTTTGATTCTTCTATCTTATAATATTCTCATTCCTTCCCTCCAGCCCAGCTTTTATTTTGGAGGAATGTAATATTTCTACAACTCACCCTGAGTTATTCCTAATTATCTCTAAGGTTCAATTTCTTTGGATGAATGACACATCACAATGGAGTATTTGAAAGCCTGAACTTAAAGAAACCAATTTATTTTGCAATACAATTAAACATAAGCAAAACAATATTGAATCCTTATATGACACAAATACAAATTAGAGGAATATAAAGCATTTTTCATCATTTTAAAGTTAAGTGAATGTGTAAGAAACAATCAAATGAAGATGAATGATTTGTTAAGTTTATACTTCTCCCAGAGATGGGAGGTCTTGGTTTCAAAATGGCCTCAGATACTTCCTAGCTGTGTGACCCTGGGCAAGTTACTTAACTCCTATTACCTAGTCCATACCATTTTTCTGCCTTGCAACCAACACTTAATATGCATTCTAAGACAGAAGGTAATGGTTTTTTAAAAGAAAGAAAAAAAAAACTATGGTTCTATGTTCAGAGGATATAGATTCAAATCCGCTCTGATGTTTACTCTATATGTGACCTCACATAAGTAATGTGATATTCCTAGGCCTTTATTTCCCCAAGTGCTAAGAAGGACCAGAATTAAAGAATACCTCAAAAGATTTATATGTACCAGATATAGTCAGATCACAATTTTTATTCCAAAGTAAAATTATAACATGTTTTATTTAAATTATATTTGCTTAGGAGAAATTATAATAAATTATAATAAAATTATAAAAAATTATAAACAACAAATATAAATGACAAATTCTTGGATTAATTGATGAAATTGATGAACCTGGTTTTTCTAATGATGAAGATAATAGATTCTGTGGTCTATGTCTATGATGTCCCTTTCAGCTCTAAAGTTATGATTATAAATGCATTTGTTAACATGGTTTAATCTTTTGTCTTTTTATTGTTCCCTTTTATAAGAGCATGGTGGTGGTAATGGTGATGGAATTTGGGCAAGCATGCTCCCAGTGGCTGGGGTTGCCTTCAAGATAATCAGTGACTGGAGAGTCAAGCAACCTTGACTATTGCTTGGATAGGTCACTTTTTCCTGTCATGATATATTAAGGTGAACTAAGATGCTGGTTCACTACTCTGGCGGGCTTTGACCAGGCCTGGCATGTTCTGAAAGCAGAACCTAAGCACCTGTCAAGGGTTCCTAACCTTGGTTTCTCTCTTGGACCTCTTTCGTTTCTGTAGTGAAGTTTATGAGCCCATTCTCGAAATGATGTCTTTAGATGAATAAAACAGGGCAGCTAGTTAGGTGGTGCATTGGAAAAAGCATAGAGCTTAGAATCAGGAATACTCATTTTATTGTGTTCAAATCCAGGCTCAGACACTTACTAGGAGCATGATTCTGGGTAAGTCACTCAATCCCTTTAGCCTTTAAAAAAATGAATAAAATAAAATATGTAGGATTACCAAGGAAATCAATTATTTGGAAATAGTTATCAAAATAGTTTTTAAAGTTCATGGACCCCCAGAAAAAAATCTCTGTAATAAGGAAGTTTCCCCAAAGACATAGTAGGAATTTAAGTGGAGTTGGGAGGAAGAGTTCAGAGAAAGAAGATGAAAAATTGGACCCATTGGAGCATAAAAAAATGATGACTTGCAAGAGAAGTATCTGGTCAGGAGTAAACCTGGCTTCTCCAGATAGCTTTAGAAATATCTTTAAGGAACTCTGAAATGGAGAAGAATAATTCTCTGGTGTTCAAAGCCCTTCATTATCTACCAGCCTTCACCTTTCTGGTCCTCTTCTATCTAACACCCTGCCCTCCCCAAAGTACTCTGAAACTAGAGTTTCTGAAATGGGCACTTTCGGCCTTGGCAATTACTCCTTGGAGATGTAATGACCACAATAGCCTCTACATCCTATTAAATGAAGAAACTCCCAGGAAGTTCAAAACCTCTCAGTCACTCTGGTAGAGTCAAGCTAGCCTTGCCAACTCAAAACCTCTAGCAACTAGCCTCCAGTTCTTCAGGCCTTTTTCCTCCCCTTTTAGCACAAATCTCTATCAGTTCCCTAGTCCAGGTTCCTCACACCTTCTGCCTAATGCCTGGAACTGCTAGACCCAAAAAGAACCTTAAAAAACCAACACCAGATTTTACTCATTTTGCTAGAGTGTCCCAGTTCCTCTGAGCCTCCAGTAGAATGTTTGGTTTCCAACTTCCCTGATTTACTTCCTATTGTGAGTATGTCCCCTCAAAACCTGGCTTATTTATTGTTCTGTCATGAGTAATGTGTTTCCTGATGACAGCCTTGTTTTATGAAACCTCAAATTGATCCTTGTCCCATCAGAACTTGCCTTCAAGAAACTCCTGGACTGACCTTTGTCCAAGACTGAACCATAAACCATCAAGCACCCACTGAGCACCCTAGATGGGGCTAAGAACCCTTTTTTCTTCTTAATTTCTAATGGGGTGTCTTGGCTTCTCTTAGGTATTCTAGCCTCTGACTACAACCTCTTTCCCAAGCATCTATGTAACAGACAATTGTTCCTCCTAGATTAGACTCCCTAAGGCATTACTATGACCCCAAGTTCTTTAGTTTAAAGGAAATTCCCATTATTGATGTTTTTCTGGAGTAGACAGTGTTCCCAGAGCTCCCAGAGAAATGGATCTGTTTGGTGAACGGTGGCTCTGTGTGTTGGCCATCTGAGCATTTTTCTCCCTTGTCCTGATTAAAGACGGGTATTATTGTAACTACATTGGTGTTTCTGCATTGTTTGGCCCCAGTACTAGGATTTTAGTATTCTACACTTTCCTGAGTCTGTATTATTAATAGACAGCACATGCTGAATTCCAAAGCTCAGGCATTCATGGGCCAGCTTCCTAGAATGAGAATTCTTTTACATGTCCCTCAGAGAAGAAACAGAATCACACTGTGGTTAAAGCATTAAAACCATGCCATAGGGTGTCTGGAGATTTGGACCTTACCTCCTTTGCTCTCATGGTGAGTTGCTAAAAGTATAGGTCCAGGGAGAACAGGGATCACTTGTTCTTCAGACCCCTGAAATGGATTTAATTTCCAGGAGGAGAATAATAATTCCCTGTTTGGTGTTCAAAGCCCTTCATTATTTACCAGCCTCCACCTTTCCAGTCCTCTTCTATCTAACATCTTGCCCTCCCCAATGTACTCTGATCCAGTGACACTTCTTCAAATAAGACACTCCATCTCTTTATCCTAGATATTTTCACTGGTTGTCCCTCAAGCCTGGAAATCTCTCTCTTCAACTTTGCTTCCTGGCTTCCCTGGCTTCCTTTATGTTCCAAGTAAAGCTCCATCATCTACAGGAAGGTAGGTACATTGCACAATCCAGACAGTATAATGTGGTATTTTGCTGGAAGTTATCACCCATCCTTCTTAATTCTAATATCTTCCCTCTGTAGATTATTTCCAATTTATTCTCTGCATGGTTTGTTTGTACATGATTGTTTGCATGTCCTCCAACAAAGGGGCTCTCTTTTATCTTTCCTTGTATTCCTAGAACTAAGCACAATGCCTGGCACCTGGTAGGTGCTGAATAATTGTTTATTTACTGGCTAATGGGCTATTTGAGTACTTTTACAGATGGATTCCTATGAATCCTTTGCATGTTCTGTGTTTACAGTGGTGGTAAAAGAAATGTTCTGTATTAGAAACCCATATTGCAACCCATAACTCCTTGAAGGAGTTAAGAAGTCCATTACATGCATGTGGGGAAACCTAGCCTAAACATGAGCTTTATTCATATTTGCCTTAGATCTTGATGTTCTTAAATTGTTTTGCATGTTTCATGGATCCCTTCTCAGAATGTTTTTAAATACATAGAATAAAATACAAAGGACTATAGCAGAAACCAATTATATTAAACTATAGTAATCAAAATGTTGAAAACCAAACATTAAAGACCCTTGTCCTAGAGAAAAACTGGTGTTAAAACAAACCACTCAATTTTTTACATACCTGCTTTTGGGGGCCTTTAGCTTCAATTGACTTTATTTCTATCTTATGCCACTATGTAATTCATGCCTCTGATGATGTTTTTTTAAGAAAAATGTTTATACCTGCTTCAGTTGAATGATCAAAACTAATCAATCAGTTAAAATTAAGTAGCATGCTCTAAAAAAAAAAAAAGCTGACAAAAACAAAGATGGCTATTTCTATGGTACTTGGAATTTGATTATTCTTCTGTGTCTGGAAATTGAAAACTGTTTTCGTCTTGGAGATTTATGCTCCATTTCTGAGTTGATGCAGTTTAAGGGAGCAGTTTTCTTTGATTTGTGTCCAAGGAGTCTCTGTCTAACTCTGGTTCTCTGCTGATTATTATCTACTAGGTGGCTAAGGCTTGGGAATGCTGGCTGTCACTAGTTGCTTACAAAGGAAAGCTATTCATTTTAATCCTTTCTTTTGTGGTTGAAATTGGATTACTCTAATCCCTCTTGATAAAAAATTCTGAAGTCCTCCATCTGAATGTTAGATAATCTAAATCTTTTTTTGATGAAACCTTTAAAATGTCTGTATTTAATATAGTTAAGGATAAAACCTAGATATAATGAAGATTTGAGTTTCCTGGTTTAAGAGTCATTGGACATCTTTAGGATAGTCTTTTGTGATGCAGCCGCTCTTATATGTATGCAAATTCAAAAATAGTATTATTTTGTTGTCTTGTATTTTAGTAATTCAAAAGGATATCTTGATTGAAATTAAGAGGGGGGGGGGCATGGAAGCTTAATCCTTTGAGTGAATAGATAGCATTTTATGTGGGATTTGGCCAGAATTGTTTTCTTCCTTCCCTTGGAAACTCATATTCTTGTTGAAAGAAAATATCTTTCTCCTTCATAGAATCTATATAGAAAAGATAACAGTATTCAGCTAAATATAAATGTATTCTTGAATTTGTATTTGAAGGGAATTTTCAAAGCCCTTCCCTCAACCTGCATTTAAATTAGTATGCAGAATATAAAATCTGAGGAAAATTCTATTTCTTTTTTTCTGGTGAAATAGAGAAAGAATTAAATTCTCCACCCAACACATTTAGTGGAACCATTCCTGCTATAAAATTGTAGGCACAAACAAATTCTCAAAATTATTCATAGGAAATACATTGACCACCATTAACTGAAGTGGAATCATACTACATACTTTTTATTCTGTTCACTAAGGAAAATTTAAACTAAACTTAGAAACATGAATGAGAAAATAAAAGTCCAATTTGAGAACTAATAGTATGACTCAAACAATAACGCAAATGTCATTCAGTTAATATTTTGTCATTTCCAATTATTGATGGCTCCATTTGAGGTTTTCTTGGCAAAGATACTGAAGTGGTTTGCCATTTCCTTTTCCAGTTCATTTTTATAGATGAGGAAACTGAGGTAAACAGGGTTAAGTGACTTGTTCAAAGTCACATAGCAAATGCCTAAGGTCAGATTGGAACTCGAGAAGTCTTCCTGACAGGTCTGATACTCTGTCCACTGAATCATCTAGCTGCCCTGATAATAAAAATATACTCTATTAAAACCTGTACTCCCTACTTACAATAACCAAATGGCAGAAACACTGACTTGATCCATCCCTTTTCTTACAGACAAGCTTAATTGAAGCCACTCCAGACAGAGAGAAGAATTCTAAAGTTTCTTCAAAGGAGATTCCATTATAATTTATCATACTGGCAATAATATTTTGCTAAAATAGCTAGGCCAGTGTTTGCTTTGGGCAGCTGGATAGAGAGAGGGGCAGGGCATGCTAAAAATGTCTTTTTGTCTTAGCGTTGCTAATAAGACAGAAAATAAGAGTTTAAAAAAAGAAGATAGGCATCTAGCTTCTTCATCTGGTAGAATGCTTCCAAGCACAAGAAATTCAATTACACAAAAATTCCAAATTGAAATATTTGAAAACAGCAACCAGATGATCCAATAATGTCCCTTCTCCAAAGTAAACATCTTCAATTCCTGCATCACGTTCTTGTACGGCTTTGAGCACCTCTCTTCCCCATTTAAAGCTGGGAAGAATAAGAAAGGACCTGAGGATCCATCTAGTCCATGAAGTAAGGGCCTTATAGTAAAGGACTTGAACCCAAGTTCTCAGACTCAAATTCAATTTAAAAAGCATTTATTACAGCTATATCAACATTCTATGACAAGTGCTGGAATACAAGATAAGAAGCAAAGCAAGAACAAATACACACAAAAATAGTTCCTGCCCTCAAAATGCGAATTCTACTCCAGAACCATTGATCTTTTCATTATACTACATTGTGCCCCATATAGATTGTTCTTTGCATTCATTGTAGCTTGACTTTCCATGTGTTTAGTATTTTTTTTGGTCCAATTTTTCTATCCAATAGCAAAATAACTCAAAGGAAAATACTGAGCAAAATATCTGGGTCAATGTCAATCTATTTTCTCTTTTCCAACCTATATAGCATGACAATGCTTAGAGGTTTGCTTGGACGAGTGTTTAAGAGATTTAAGTAATTCAAGTGTTGGAAAAATTTAATGATACCTTTGATCTTTCTTTCATTACTCTATTCTTCTTGACTCTAAGAATGTGCAGATAAAATGTTTTGTAGACCCTGGTTCAAGATCCTTATTTTTGTGTAGTGAATAAGTGGACAGAACCATCTGATTGGCGCTTGGTTCTCCAATGAGCCACTTTAAACTCATAATATTACAGATGGTCTGATTATAGCTGAATATTGCAACTATCAACTCTCTTATTTGGGGCTTCAAATCTGATAAAATGGACTAGATTTTCATGCTGCTATGACATACTTTTGATTCATACTAACTCTGAAGTACACTTTTTTACCTGTCTGTGGGAAAAATATAAAGTAGGAAAAGCAAATACTTTAGTATGAGATCAGACATGTTGATTTCTAAGTTGTGCCTCAAAAGAACAATAGGGGGGCAGCTAGGTGGTTCAATGGATTGAGAACTAGAAGGGAGGGCCTGGGTTCATATCTGGCCTCGGCCACTTCCTAGTTGTGTGACCCTGGGCAAGTCACTTGACCCTCACTGCCTAGTCCTTAACTACCCAATTCATAATTAGGTTAGCTCTACTCAAGAGTAGATTATTTTGTAGTAGAGTAGATTATCTCTCTTAGTGTATATAAAGAAGGGGAAAAAACCTCAAGAATATCTTTGTTCCTGGGAAAGTGGCCAGTATCTAGGGCAGGAGTGGTGGCATTACAAATCCTATAATTTTTTTTTTAAATTCTTACCTTCTGTCTTAGAACTGATACCAAGTATTGGTTCTAAGGCAGAAGAAGGATAGAGGTTGGGCAACTGTAGTTTAAGTGATTTGCACAGGTAGGAAATGTCTGAGGCCAGATTTGAAACAGATTTGAACTCTGTTCTTATTCAGAATCCCTGAGATCTAAAAGATTTAGATTGAGGTTTCCTGGGCAGAAATTATCTTCCCTGATCACCAGTTACTGCTCCTTCTTAGTCATCCATCCTTTCTGTGTCCTTATCCCATTGTGCCCTATCCTTTCATTGTGCCCCATAGAATCATTTTATTATTCATAAACTTGCTTTTATATTTAACTGAGTCCACTAACCTAGAAATTATTTTATGTTTATTTTTTTTTATACATGCTGTTTTCCCTAAAGAGAATGTTATCTTCTGAGGGCAGGAACAGCTCCATTTATGAAATTGTGTCATGAGGTACCAGCACCATGAATGACATCTAGCCAGATTTTCATTGAATTGAACTGAGTGATGGAGAGAAAACTAGAAGCAATAGAACCAACATAAGAAAAGATTTGTCCATACTAAAGGAAAAAGAAACAAAGCATGAACTTCAAACTCTGAAAATTTGTTTTGATTGAAGAAGATGGTGCTGAGGCCAGTTTGGGTGGCTCAGTGGGTAGAGTCTGACCTGGTGACAGGAGGTCCTAGGTCACTTAATTCAAGTTACCTCGCCCTCATCATTCTTCTGCTTTGGAACTGATATTTGGTATAGATCCTATGTCAGAAAATAAGGTTGGTTTTTTTATTTTGTTTTCTTAAAGAAGAAGAGAGTTTTGGTTGAAAAACATTCATATAAAAGGGAAATAAATATAATGCAGCCAGTTGATAAAATTCCTTGACTCTTCACTCTCCCTCATCTTATATACCCAATTATTTTGCCAAATCTTGCCATTTTGACTTCTACATCTCTCACATTTGACCCCTTCTCTTTACTCACACAACTATCAATTAATTTCAGACCTTAATATTATTGCAATGCCCTTCTAATTGGTCTCACTTCCTCAAGTCACTTCTCCACTTGAATCCATCCTCCATTTGGATATTAAAGTGATTTTTCCTTAAGTAAAGGTCCAATTGTGTCACTTTCCTACTCAGTTAACTCCAGTAGTTCACTACTATCTCTAGGAAAAAAGTTAAAATTTGTCTTTTTGGTTTTTAAAGTCCTTAACAACTTGACTTCCGTTTGTTTTTCCAACCTCATTATGCTTTTTTTCTCCGTCTTGAATTCTACAGCCCAGTCAAATTGGTCTTCTCTCTGTTTTTCAGCTACACCATCACATTTCCTATTTCTGTGCCTCTGAATTAGCTGTCCCTCAAATCTGGAATGCATTCCTTCCATATAGCTATTTTATGGGTTCTCCAGTTCTTTCAAGACTCCATTCGAATACCACTCTTTTCACAAAGTCTTTCCTGTTCCCTCCATACTAGTACTGTCCCTCTCAAACCACCTTCTAATTAATTACTAACTACTTTGTATTTACTCTCCATGTATTTAATATTGAACACGTGCCCCTCAATGGTATGTTAGCTTCTTGAGAGCATGAATTCCTTGAAAGCAATGAAACTTGAGAACAAGTTTCTTTTTTTTTTTTTTTTAAATCTTTGTAGCTTAAAGACTTACCTAACAGAATTCCTGGTACCTATTACTTGCTTAATAAATACTTATTAATTGAATGTCAGACTGTGGCACTTGAATCCCATTTAACAGAAATGAAGTCATGGTTAAGTGACATGACAGCATAGGTTGATACCTATTTCAGAACAAGTAGTACCACTGTAGTATATAGATCATACTGGAATGGAGAAATAGTAGAGGCAAGGGGACCAGGAGAAAGTCAGTAATCAAGTGACTAGGTGATAAAGGAATATGGGAAGGATTTGGTGACTGGTGAAAGAGAGGGAGAAGTTAAAAGATGTCAAGAATGTGCTTTGAATATCTAGGAATATGACTCTTCAAGACACCTCCTTGGAAATTCCTCCTTTCACCCTAAACTAAACTCATTTCTTCCCTCTTCTGACCTTAATGGTGATGGTAACTATGTTTGCTTGTTTTTGAGACTGGGTTTCCACATCTCACGTAGATTGGAAGTATAGGAGTTGCTTCTCATTTGATCCCACTAATGATCAGTCCAAGAATCTTGACCAACCCTTGTTGCTGATTTTGGCCAGTTTGCCTTCCCTTTAAGCAGCCTGGTGAGCCCCTTCTTCCAGGGCTTTACTAAATTGATTCTGCATTTAGGGTAGACATTCAACTGATTTAGCCTATTGAAGTATACAGCTTTTGAGTTCAAGTAATTCACAAGACATTTTCCTCCACTCAAAAATGGGAATAATAATATTTACCTCTCAGGGTTGATAATCAAATAATATATTTGTAAAGCACTTTTGAAACACAATAAGTGCTTAATAAATGCTTTTCCCTTTCTATCCCTGAACTAGTGAAATCACAGGTCTAATCCTGATTCCCAATTACTATAGAAGTGATCATAGGATAAAGAGAGATTTTCCCCACAAACATAGCTAAATTTAGTGCTGGTCCCCTCAGCCAGTTTCCTTGGTAGGCTATACTTTCATTATACTCCTTACTGATATCACGCAACATTTTTGGCTACCCCCTCTTTAGCGTTATGTCACATTCTTTGAGAGTGGATTTGATTTTTTGAGAGAGTTAAAAGTCTTCCCAAGCCAGCTTGTGATGATTATGCCTAATAAAGCTAGAGATAACACTATGCTTTAGTCAAAAATTCATTTTCTCTGTATGGCCCAAGCAGTAGCTCTAGAGATGCTTTCAGTGGAAAGGTTAAACTGTTTTTCCCCAGAGAAAGTTTGCTTGCTATAGGCTTTTATCCTTCCTAGGTAGCAACTTTTACTATCATTACTTCATAGCTATATTTTGTATTTGTGTTTATATAGGACTCATGGAATATTAAACATTATAGACTCGTGGAATGTGAAACTATAAAATTATAACAAAAATTATAATAAATGTCACAGTAGTTACAGTGACATTTGTTATAATTTTATAGCCCACCAATATTTTATAGCCTAAAAAATTAACTACATTGAGTAGAGAGAAAAAGAATTTAGGATTTTAAATGACTAATTTAGGATTCCTTTATTGCCTTGTTTCTAGATTACTTTTTCTCTTTTACATAGGAAGTTGTTGCATCCTTATTGCTGATTTGAAGCATGATTTCTGTGCACACAGAGATGTACCTTCTTTCCTTCCCCACATCACTTCATCATCTCCATTCTAACTTGAGCTTAGTTGAATGTGTCCTTGCATGCTGGGCCACTGTATTACATGACTTTGTATTCTGTACAAAATTTTATTTGGATCCTTGCACATAATAGGCATTTAATAACTACTTGGGAATGGCTGAATTTTCTATAATGGAGCATTAGACTGTAGATAAGAGATGAAATTGTGCATTGTACGTGGGCTGCCTTTCTATTTAAATTTTCAGATAGTGATCTATATTTCTGATTCTCTGAAGGGAAAGATTTCTTTCTTCTTATTGTTAGAACCTGCAACTTTTTCTTATTGCTGTTACTTCTGAAAAACAAGGAGAATGCTTGAAGGAAAACAGCTTAAACAAAATTTATGTAGATATTGATAGTTATCTTAAAGTCTTAAATACATGTGTAAAATTTTTTAGCTAAATGTATTAAATATATATTCACATAATAAACAAACCATAACACATTATTATGACATATGTTTATTATATGATATAACTAATACAATTCTATAATATAAAATATAATAAATAAAAATGTAATAAAAATAATAAAATTTATAAAATAACAATAATTTATCTCTATGATCTAAAATGGCTAAATCAGACTTTTTTTTTCAAGGTCTAGATAAAGTCATTCGTTAAATGTCATTCAATAAATTTGTATCTGAATTTAGTAGTGGCCCAGTAAGTATGTTTTTTTATTCTTACATTTCCTTATCATCAAATCAGTGTTTTAGATTGATTTGATTTAGAATTTTAGGATTAAGGAATGTTTAGGAAGAATTGTTATACTTTTTGATTTTATTATACATTTATTAGATAAAAATTGTATCATAATTATTTGTGGCCTACTCATCTCCTTTACTAGGTTTTAGATTCTTTTGGGAGAGGGATCATATTTTATTTCTCTTTGTATGAATAAATCTAAATGGATGGATAGATGGAAAAATTAATACACCCACAACATTAATAAACACACACACATATATAGACAGAGATACAAAGATACAAAGAGACCACCAGAGACTAACACTTTACTGCATTCTGTGAGTATTTAAAAAATATTTGCTGAATGAAAAATGCATAGCTATTTTGCACAAGGGAATAAAAAAATGAAGTCAATATGGAACATGAACTTTTGGTTTACTTCATAATCTATTAATTCTGAATATTCCTCAAACATTTTTTTTCTCATTTTGTCTTCCAAAATCATATCTCCTAGTTTCTCTAAATGAACTTTTGGACCTATCACTGTGAAAAAGATATATGACACCATGGAAAGCACATAGGATGGATTTAAATCTTAGTTCTGCAGTTAAAAAAAAAACCCTTACCTTCCATCTTGGAATCAATCCTATGTATTGGTTCCAAAGCAGAAGAGTGGTAAGGGCTAGGCAATGGAGTTAAGTGACTTGCCCAGAGTCACACAGTAGGAAGTATCTGAGGCCAGATTTGAACCCAGGAACTCCCATTTCTGGGCCTGACTTTCAATCCACAGAGCCACCTAGCTGCCCCCAGGTAGGAATTGATTTTTAGGATCAGGAGGGGATGGGAAGGAAGAAGTAAAGGAGAAAAGAAGGGAGTATTCTGAAGGAATGGAAAAAAGAGATGTAAAATTATTTTCAAAAGGAAAATTTCCATTATTTATTTATTATAGCATTTATTAAAATATTATTAACAAGGAACTAGGTGGCAAAATGGATAGAGCTTTGGATTTGGAAGTCAGAAAGACAGGTTATGTTGACCAGAAATCCAGTCAGATCAGAAGATTAATGCAAGAAGTTTCCTTATAGTTATATAGCATCAGAAATTCATATCCCTTATCTGAAAATTGGCAGCATACTGGTCAATTGACTTATAGTATCTGTGTTCCTTTGATTGAATTCTAACACTTGAGAGTCAATGGGACTCTTCTTTTTCTGATTTTAGGGAATTGTTCTCGTTCATTCTCCCCCTCCCAACTTGGAAAATTCCTAATCTTTTCTCTAATTAGAAATCAGATTACCTAATCTTGTATCATGGCATATATTCTGGTAATTGTTTTCTTTTAATGCATAAAATTCTATCTCCCCCTGTATTCAGGGTACTGTGCTAAGCAGTGGTGGCCTGGTCCTGATTTGTTAGGCAATTTCATGCATTACTTCATAAATTGACATGTTCAGTGCTCAAACCTTTTTCCATTATTTTGCTAATAGGGTTATTTTCATAATAGTATCTACCTCCCAGGGTTAGAGGACAAAATTAAATAATATTTGTAATGTGCTTAGTACAGTGCCAGGTACATAGTGGGTAATAAATGTTTGCATCCTTTCCTTTCAATATGGTTCATGATTCCACTGAAATTTATGTCCTGGTTATCACTCATCTCAGTTAAATTTAGATGGCTTTTTCTTAGCATTCATTCCTCCACTTTATTTTTAACCTCATTTCTGCTTCTGAAAGAATTGGAATGTTTTATTTCTCCTAGGTACTTTCTCTTCTTTGAGTTTTTGTCATCATCGTCATCATCATCATCATCATCATCATCATCATCATCATCATCATCATCATCGTCATCATCACCTCTCTCACTCTCTTTTTCTATCTGTCCCTCTCCTCCTCCTCATCCATTGTTGGATCTTGCCCTGTATTATTTCTTTTCTCTCAATTCTTTTCCTCCTTGATGATCTCATTAGCTCCCATGAGTACAATTAATCTCTGTAAGCAGATGATTCTCACATCTAAATATCTAAACCTATTCACTCTACTGGACTCCAGAAGTGATTCACCAATTATCCTTTGAACATTTCTAGCCATATATCCTGTAAGAATATTAAGTTTGACATATCCAAAAGAGATCTCATCATCTTTATCTCAAACCCCCTCTTCTTAACTTCCTTATTTGTGTTGATGGTGCCATTGTTCTTTCTACAGTCTGATTCACAACTTCTAGTCCTTATGAACTTTCCCATCTACTTCACTTCCTACCCCCATATCTAATCAGTTGTCAATTCTTGCCAAATCCACCTCCAGCCATCCCTCATACATCTGTATTCATCACCTATTTCAAGCTCTTATCACCTTTCACCTGGACTATTGCAATAGCCTCTTAGTAGGTCTCCCTGCTTCGAGTCTCCCCTCTAAAATCCTGTCTCCACATAGTGGCCAAAGTGACATTCTTGAGCACAGATTTTACCATGGTCACTCCTCTTAAGCAGCTCCAGTAGATCCCAATTGTCTCCAGGAAAGTATCATTATAATTTAAATTAGTCTATTCCTTTACTTGGATTAAATACTGATTTAGGCCATATGTAATAATAATAATTAAAAACAAAGAATGTTCATATAATGTGTTTTATTGCCAAGGATCCAATCCAGGGTAGAAGTGAAGAGGAATGAAAGAGCAGTTGTATTTTAGGAAAAAAAAGGGGTACTAAAGTTCTTGTAGGGTCAGAAAAAAATACTTGTGCTTAAAATGTTTACAATGATCCTTTAAAATGTATAAAAATATTTTTGAGTGATTCCCAAGTTAAAGCCTTCTTTGTTTAATAATCTGAGAACACAATTTTACTCCTCTATAATAAATTCTTAGAAACATTAGCTGTAGTACTGTTTTGAATATTGTTCACATTAAAATCTTGGAAAGGAAATACTTTTTCCACAAAGCACCAAATGCTGACTAAATCCTGGTGTCTGACTCAAAAGAATAGCTACTCTGGTCACTTAGATTAAATGAATTGTGTTAATGGGCCAGATTCTCCTAGGGTATGAGGTAATTAAATTCTATTAGGGGGTAAAAAATATTGGGTTTTGGTAAGCTAGTGACAGGAGTGTGAATCCTTTCAGACTCAGACTGCCTTGAGTGGAACCTTGAGCTAAGGTCTTGTTTTGGAATTCTGTGAGAGTGGAGTTGTTGGATGTTCTGTTGAGTCCAACTCTCTCTCTCTCTCTCTCTCTCTCTCTCTCTCTCTCTCTCTCTCTCTCTCTCTCTCTCTCTCTCTCTCTCATTTCTTGCCCAGAGAAGAGGCAAAAACTTTGTCTCTTGGGAATTTCTTGAACTGGAGTGACAGTTGTGGAAAGAAGTGAAAGTTGGAAGTTTTGGGAAGAGCTGTGAAAGGAATATCATCAGTTAGAAGAAGAAAATCTGTTTTTTTGTTCCTCTGTGGTTACAGAGTGGGCTCAGCCATCCAGGCCAGAAACAACAAGGCCCCAAAACCCAAGGAGGCAGTAACTTAACTGAATAATATATAAGAATAATAATTATTATAAATAGGCTTGTATAGTTAGGAATTTGGGTATAAGGTAGTGATACGGAGAGAGAGCTGGTCTGTTTTTCACCAGATGGAAGTAGACCTCATGAGAAGTCTTGAGTTGGGTTTGTTTGAGTTAGTTTAATCCTTATAAATCTTAATAAATAGAGATTTTGTTTTTATCTACTGTCTCCACAGTTGTGTCAGTCCCCATCCCTTGAGAAGGCCTTACTATTATAAAGGCCCCACGGTTCTTCACAGTCTATATTACAAAGTATGGCCAACTGACCCTTCTTACCAACAAACAGATATTTCAAAATATCCACAACAATTCATTTTTAGAAATTATATTAATACTTTGTCTAGTAAGTATAATATTAATGTGTCAATGCCCTAAATAATACCATTGTATTTAGCAAGAGTTGATGTAGCTTCCAAACATGTCCAACTTAATTGTCAAGATCGGGAGAATTATACTATTTATTTTTCCCTAAAGTGTCTTATTTTTCAATTGTTTTTCAGTTTTTTTAAATCTTTGTGACTTCATTTTAGATGTTTGTCAAAGATAGTGGAGTGGTTTGCCATTTCCTTCTCCAGCTGATTTTATAGATGAGGAAATGGAAGCAAACAGAGTTAAGTGATTTTCCCAGGGTCATGCAGTTAAGTGTCTGAGATCAGATTTGAACTCAGGAAGATGAGACTTCCTGATTCCAGGTCCAGTACTCTATTCATTGCCCATCTGTTTAATAGGAGTAGGTATTAAGATATTCTGCTGAAACTGACCAACTTAGGGCATTTTTCCTATATTAATAAATTAAATTATAATAATAAAAACTAACATGATGTGAAATAACATACATGTAATCACCTAATACAGCATAATATAACCTACCTTTCTCATTAACACAGAGATTAATGACTGTAAGCACTGTGAGGACTGGCTGGTTGAGTGTTGTCCTTCCTACTCAAAGAAGACCAAAATGACATCACTGCTGCTGTCTTCTGACTTGCATATAAATTGGATTTAAATGAGGCAGACTTGCACAAAGTCATTGACCTTACTCTCTCTTCTAGTCATCTAAGTCCAATGGCAAAACAAAGGTCAAGATGACTAATGATGACTCATATGCAATGAATGACTTTGGACTCTTTGATGTCTAACTAAGCTCTTCCCTGAGGGTCAAGACCATGTGATATTCATGATATTCTATAAAGCAATGTCTTACATATATTAGACTCTAAATAGCCATATGTTGGATGAATAAATAAATGATGCCTATAAACTTTCATAGTCCAAAGATATAACCAATTATATTCTTCTTTTCTGATCTATTTATCTCAGCATTGTATATGCTATTGTAACCATCAACTTTTCTTCCTATCTTTCATAAAACAATTCCATTATCCTCTTCTTACTTATATGCATTCAAACATATCAACATTTCCTTTAGTATATTCTCTTTATCTTTGTTATATGTACTTTCCAAAGTTATAGAATCATATAATCTTAAAAAGTTAAAAGGAATCCTAAAAGCTCAAATCACCTAAATTTCGTCTCCTGCAAGAATCCTTATATATTTTGTCTTAAGCAAATTGGGTTAAGTGACTTGCCCAGGGCTACACAGCTAGGAAAAATCTGAGGCTAGATTTGTGCCCAGTTCTTCCTGACTCCAGGCCTCATGTTCTATCTACTGCACCATGTAGATACACCTCTCATATAATCTTTTTTTTTTGTTTTTTTGTTTTTGTTTTTAAACCCTTAACTTCTGTGCTCCTAGGTGGAAGAGTGGTAAGGGTGGGCAATGGGGGTCAAGTGACTTGCCCAGGGTCACACAGCTGGGAAGTGTCTGAGGCTGGATTTTGAACCTAGGGCCTCCCGTCTCTCTCTCAATCCACTGAGCTACCCAGCTGCCCCCTCTCATATAATCTTAAATGCCTCATGTAGGCCAGGAAGCCACTTTGAATGGGTTCAGATGAAAAATCAAGTACTTGCATAGTTATAGCTTTTTTGTTTCATTTTATTCTCCAACTAAGAGAAGAGAAAAGGAGAAAAAGTGAGGGGAATTATCTACAAGAGTTCTATAAGAATCACATAGAGTAGAATAGAAGATGGGGGAGTGGTGGTAAGCATTGCTTGAATCTTAGTTTCATTGGATTTGAAACAAAATGGGAATAACATCCAGATATAAAAACCTATCTTATCTAATAGGTAAGTAAGAAGGAAGAAAAGAACAAAAAAAAAAAAAAGAAAGGGACAGAAAAAAAGGAAGGGAAATTTGGGGAGGCAGGAAAACAGAAGCAAAAACATTTGTGAACAGGAAGTCTGACAGGAGAGAAAGAGAAGGATAAACAGGAGAATAAAGTGGAGGGAAACAGTTCATAATAGTAACTGTAAATGTGAATGGGATGAACTCACTCATAAAACAGAAGAGCATAGCATAGTAGATCAAAAGCAGAATCTCACAATTTGTTGTCTATAAGAAACTCATTTAAAGGGAGATACACATAATAATTGTAAAGGGCTGGAATAAAATCTACTATGCTTAAGCTGAAGTTAAAAAGCAGGGGTAGCAATTATGATCTCAGACAAAGCAAAAGTGAAAACTAAAGGAAGATGGGGGAGTGGTGGTGGGCAATACTTGAACCTTACTTTCATTGGAATTGAAACAAAATTGGAATTACCTCTACAATCAGATATAGAAACCTATCTTATCCAATAGTTAAGTAAGAAGGAGAGAGAGAACAAAAAAGGGGAGGACAGACAAAAGGGAAGAAAAATTTGGAGAGGCAGGTAAACAAAAGCAAAAATGGGGGAAATCTGAGATGAGAGAAAGAGATGAGGATTATTAACATATTCTCATTCTTACTAACCAACTCTGAAAGTGCAAATCAGTAACTTTTAATTAAGTTAATTAAGATATAAGAAAAAAATAACATATTGCTAAAAGGAACCAAAAATGAAGCAATATCAATATTAAACATATATACACCAAATGGCATGGAATCCAAATTCCTAAAAGAGAAATTATGTGAGTTACAAGAGGAAATAGATAATAAAAGTATATTGGTAGCGGAGAGTAAACTTCCCCTCTAGGAATTAGATAAATTAAATAATTTTATTCTGCAATATACTTAAATTCCATGTTAAAAGATTCATCTATTCAGAAGGGCTTAGGGATATGAGGGTTAGATCCCCTTAAAAAGTCTCAGGCAAGAACTGGGATTTTTAATTGCTGGAAACCTGTTGGGGTGGTTAAAATAGCACCTTTAGTAGTTTTATGTAATGGAATTTTTTTGCACAAATTTCAAATAAGGAAGGATATAGGAAAGGAGTTTATTGGAGCCTCTATTGTTAATGCTGTATTGGCTAACTATGTCATAATGGCTCCATCAATGAGTAGAACACAATGGATCAGTATTTGCCAATTCAGTGATTAGTGTCAGAACCAGCAAATGGATCTTATTCACTGCTTTTTACTGTTTTCAAATATCCAGTCATTCAAGGATGTTGTGATGCATGAAAAGTCAGGAAAACCCAAGTTCAATCAATCAATCACCCAATTAACAAGAATTTGTTAAGTACTGAATATGTGGCAGCACTGTGCTAACCTTTGGAGATACAAAGAAAAAGCAAAGACAGGCCCTGTGCTCAAGGAGCTTATATGCTTTTGGCAGGCATGGGAGGGTTAGAGGTGTGTGCCCAAATTAGGTACAAAGATCTAGAGTAATTGGAAGTTAATCTTAATGGGGAAGGCACTATTAGCTGAGGGAAATGGGAGAGATTTCTTACAAAAGGTAGCATTTGATCTAAATCTTCCCTGCACTGATACATACTGGCTTTGTGAACCTGGAAAGTCTCAACTTTTCAGTGTTCCAGGAAAATCTAAATACATGTCAGTTGAAAAACAGTTGTAGGAGAAATTTAATCACTCACATATTCCTTTACTGATAAGCTCACAAGTCCAGCAGAATAAAAAAAATCCTGTTGCTGCAGGTTTGACAATTTTGCCAAATTACTTTGACACCATTATCAAAGTGACTAATTTGCACTTTCAGAGTTGTTTAGCAAGACAAAGAAAACCAAAGATCATACCCCTAAACCTCATGTTATGTGCCTTTTTTTTGCACTCAGGCCAGGGTCAAGTTCATCTGATCATTGGATATGATCAGGGTTTCAATGAAGTATAATTCAATTGCAGAGAAAAAAAACCACAACAAAACAAAACAAAACCCATAATGGGCCATGTAGTCCCTGGTGACTTTTTAAAAGCCAAATTGTGATTTTATGTAATACAGATAGAAAGAGGTCATTTTAGGGTAGAAAACAATGGGAGTGTCAGGCAAGGGTTAGAAAGTAAAGATTTCCTTTATAGATGTAGGGATTTTAACTTGCCTGATCACTCTCCACTTTCCATTTTCAGTTCTGCCTGATTTGATCTCCACAAGATTCCTTTGGGGTGCCCCTCTACACACCTTCCCTGTGCTAAGTCCCACTTTCAGCTTCCTTTTGTGTGTTGTCTTCCTCCATTAGATTGTAAGCTCCTAAAGGGCAGAGACTGTATTTCTTTTTCTTATTTGTATCCCCAGTGTCTTAGCACAGTGTCTGGAACACAGCAGGTGCTTAATAATATATACTGAAGTGAATTGAAAATCAGGGGAAGGTAGAATGCTCATGGAATGCTCTGAAGCCAAATGAATGCTTTTTCTTATAATAACTAGCATTATGACTTTGAATAAACAACTTCCCTATAATTAATCAACAAGCACTGTGCTAAGCTAGAGCTCAATTTCCTTACATGTGAAATAAGAGAACTGGACAACATAATCTTTAAAATTCCTTCCAGTTCTAAAAATTCCAAGATTCTATGTTATAAGCAATTATTTTCAGGGAGAGTGAGTAATAATAGCACCAACATTCATAATAATAAAGATATTTTATAGCAATATGTCCCTTTAGAGTTGTTCAAAGTCCTTATCCCTTACCCTAGGAAAATAATAATCTAATAGGAAAGGTAACATGTAAATATATATATAAATATATAAATATAAATATATATATGTGTATATATATATGATGTTCTATAGCACTCCCCAAAGAGCTGGGCAGCCATTCAGGCCCCTTCCAATGATAACATGATCTTTAACAAGAAGCCAGAATATATTCCCATCTCCATGAGAGATTCTACAGCCTAACCCCTTGCTAAATATATAATAGTAATGTGGGGCAGAATGCATTAATTTCTCTAAAAAGATGTTACATGCCATGGGGTTTTAGAGGAAGGAAGGGATATTTCCTTTTAGGACAACTGGAGATGGCAATATGGAGGAAATGCCAATGAAGCCAGATTTTGAAGGCTGGATGGCTGGGATTCTGACTGTTGAAGATGATGAGAAGCTATATCTGAGGCTGAAAGAACAGTAAGATCAGTGGATTAGGAATATGTTAAGCAAATTTAGATAATGACAAGCAATAAAATTTGGCTAGATCAGAGAAGCTGGAATATTTAGGAGATGAGTGAGAGAGAAAACAAAGAGGCTTGGTCTAAAATCTGGGGAGATCCTGAATGCTAGTTTTCATTAGGAGGCAATGTAGAGCTACTGTATGTTTTTTTGAGTAGAGGATTCTAAGTATGATCAAAGCTATGCTAGAGGAGAAAATATTTCTGTGAAACAATCTTCTAACAGTAGTCATTTGACTTTGCCAACAATCAACATTACCCCAATTCATTCACAAGATCACCTGTGAATTCCAACCACAAGATCAACTTATAAAATCACAAACATAGTAAACCTTTGGTTCAATTTCTAACTGTAGAAAACATGAGTCACTTATGAAGTTGATTTTCTATTGTAAACAGGCTGTCAGAAACAAGAGGTTTGTTATTAATAATCGCCTAACCTTGATCTCTGGAATGTCAACCAATTCATTCTCCCTATTCCTTGCCTTCTAAGTTGCTCTGATGGAAGCTTCAGCACCAATATCAAATTTCATCATAAAGGAATCAAGAAGGATGAGTTGGTTAAGGAAGATGCTCTGTGCATACTAGAGTGTCCATTGAGAATACAGAGAGAAATATATGGAAAGAAGAGGAATGGGAGAAGGAGGGAAAGGAAGAAAGATAAAGGAGAGGGATGAGAGGAGAGAAAAGGGATGGGAGGGGAAAGGTTAGAGGGAAGTGATGAGAGAGGGGGATAAAGTGGGAGAGAAGAAGAGGAAGATAGGTTTAGAAAGAGAGAGGGGGAGAAACAGACAGACAGAGATTCTGAGGAAACTGACTAAAGGATTTAAACCTTTTTTTTTCTAGTACCATGAGGATTAAGGAGCAATCATAATAACAACTCACTATTAGGTTGGAAATGCTTTGGAATGTACAAAAAATGCCCAAAGGAGCCAATATTTACCTCCTACCAAGGCAGAATCTGTTTACTGGCAATTAACAATACTTACTGACCAAGCTCAGTGCACTAGCACCTAGCTCTAGGGAGAGCGATGGTGGGAAGGAGGCAGAGATTAAAAAGAGTGGGCAGGGGAAGAGGCAACTGTAGGATTAACGCAGTAAATGCTGATTCATTCTCCTCATCCCAGAGAGTGGCAAGCAGTCCCTGTTGTTCCTGTTTAATCCTCTCTAGCTTCTGCTGATTGATGATCCTTAAAACTCCTGAGAACCAAGACGGTTGCTTTAGTATAGGGGGAGGGAGTGGACCCCCAGTCAAGAGCTATTAGGCAGGAAATTCATTCTTCTCAATTTCCTTCTCAAATGGGGAAGGGCAAATCAAGGAAAGAGAGGGATAAATGGAAGCAAATTATTTCCTTTTAACCTCAAAACAATCCTGTGAGTTAGGGACAATAATTCTTTAACTCTTTTTCACAGGAAGAGAGTGAAGCACCTCAGGATCATGTTCCTGAATGCTTTAACCAACATCAACTTGCAAATTTGAGACAGACCTGGAAAATGCAACTCAGATGTATGTGTGTGTATGAGTATTGTGGGGGGGACTAGACTAGACTTATGACTTCACTGATGGGGGACTTCTTTGAGGAAATTCCCCCTACATTTCTAATTCTCTGCAATTTAGAATCTCAGAGAATTTCCTAGATTAGGAGAAGGTAAATGAGTTGCTGAGAATCGCTCTTTATCCACTACAACATCATTAGAAGATAGATGGATAGATAGAAAGAGAGAAGAAGATAGATGTTTGAAAGAAAAATAGCTAGAAGATAGATGATAGAGATTATAGAAAGAGAAACAGATGAAAGATGATAGAGAAAATATATGTCAGAGAGATACATATAGATGCATGGATGAATGTTAGGATTCATGAATCTCAAATAGGTTAGATAGAGAGGTAGAAAGATGATAGATGGATGTTAGTTATATCAATTCAAATCATATATCTACACATCAATAAGGAAGGGAGCTGTGGCTCAGCGGTTAAGAGGAAGACAGGAACTGTCAGCAAGACAGTTCAAATCACAATCTCTGACACTTCCTAGTTGTGTGACCCTGGAATTATTGTTCCTAACTCATAGAGCAAGGCACTTCACCTCAGATTGCCTGACAAAAGGGTCCACCGGGTTAATTGGAGAAGGAAACAGTAATCCTTCAGTGTCTTTGCCAAGAAAACCCCAGGGAAAGCTATCGTCCATGAGGTCTGGAAGAGTTGGACACAATTAAACCATAACAATATATATGTACATACATATGAACATATATATATATTTATATATTACTTTGGGAGAGAGCACCATTGTAATGATCAGAGAGCTGGTCTAAAAAGCAGAAAGACCTCTCCTTTCAAGCCTCATCTCTGGGACTTTGGGCAAATTACTGCTCTGAGTGTTCTAGCAATTCTCAGATGGTAAATTGCAAAGAAGAAGCCCACTTGCACTCCTAGAATCTCCTATTTCAAAGAAATCCCAGATCCAGCCCCTATTCTGAGACATTTGCATATCCATAAAATTTGCTTAATACAGGTTAACTTTGTGCAAGCTACTTTCATTAATAGATAA
The DNA here is from genome assembly GCF_016433145.1 of Gracilinanus agilis. Taxonomy (NCBI): domain Eukaryota; kingdom Metazoa; phylum Chordata; class Mammalia; order Didelphimorphia; family Didelphidae; genus Gracilinanus; species Gracilinanus agilis. Next base: position 50,920,479 of record NC_058135.1, read on the forward strand.
GGATTTCAAAGTTGTTTTCCCTTGGATGTGCTTCTAAGGGTTCATAATGAGAATGGAGATTAAAAAAATTTTTTTTACCGGGATTGTTTTTAAAGGGGACAACGGGAGCAAGTAATTTGGCTTTGTCTGTGTGACATTATTAACTTGGGCATCTTAAAATGAGGTAATGATGTGTATGGGCTTTGGAAAGTTAGAGGTGCCATACCAATGTAAGTATTGTAATTTAGAAGGAAACAGTGCAGTCCTTATCACCAGCAAGCATATGATTCAACTCCTTCTGTCCTACCAAAAGACAGACTTTTGATGGAGCTCCAGAGTCCCAACCTCCCAGCAAGATAATACCCTGTGGGGCTTTACTGAAGCAGAACAAGTCCAACCAGCTTGCTTCTTTGGCCTTATGGGCAGGGACAAGGAGGTAGTTTTGAGCCCTGTTCCCTTCTTCCCTGGCTCCCACCCCCATCTGCTATTTCTGTCTCTGCTTCTTCCTGGAGTTCTGCTGTGGGTCCTGCACCAAATACAGGGAAGACTGCCCAGCCAGAGGGAGAGCCACCAGTCTCAGAATGGGGTGGGGGCATCCTCAAGCCATAGCTATTCCAAGCATGGAATGATGTGTGGAGAATGGACAGGTTAGAATATAGTGCTGGGACTAGAAGAAATAAACTTTGAGCAGCAACAGTTAAATGAAATATCAAAAGCCAGCCCAAGGAATGTTAGCCAGATTAATTAGGTTTAGGCTAATAATGATTAGGTTTGGGTTAAACTCTACCCATTTCACAAAAGTAGAGAAAGAATTCAAGGTCATATTCACAGTTCCCCCTATCCCTTTACTCCTTCTCCCTCTAGTGCTAGCCTGGGGAAATGAGAAGGTGCTTCCATACAACTCCAAACCAGACTAGAGAAAAGGAATTGCTGCATGGATTGGTGACAAGCACGTGGAAGAAAAAATGAGTAACAAATAAATGGAAGGAGCAGTGATAGAGGATTCTAAAGACCTGGGTTCAACAACTGTCTGACACTTCCTGTTGCTTTGTTCTCCAGGTCTCAGTTTCCTAATCTGTAAAATGAGGGGATTGGAATGTATGTATTTTGAAATCCCAAGAGCATAGGATTATGATCATTAGAAATATAGTTTTGTTTCCAGACCCCCATCTTTGGCAAAGAAGATTCTAAAGAGGAAAATCTTTCCCGGAGGATGGAGCCTGCTTGTATTTTCTCCTCTCACAACCCTTTCCCCACTTTCCTTTTTGGCTCTCCCTTCGGAGCTCCCCAATACAAATAGCTTGCAAGCTCCAGGTTTCTTCCCTGGATGTCTCCTTCTATTCTGTTTTGAAGTTTCACTTGACATTACTCTTTCACTTCATCCCCCCCTTCTTACCTGTCTACCGCAATGGCAGTCATGGAATAGATGCTGGCGAACACAGCGGTGATCGGGAAAAAGTTGTGGAAGCGGCAGTAGTTGGCTCCGAAGTACCATTCACTGTGCAGCGCGTAGATGAAATTGATCAGAGTGTTGAAGGCGGCCATGGAAGCGTCTGAGAAGGCCAGGTTGACCAGAAAGTAGTTAGTCACCGTTCTCATGCGCTTATGGGCCAGGATGATCCAAATCACGATCAGGTTTCCGAAGACAGCCACGGCCACCACCACGCCGTAGGCGAGGGACCACAGAGCGATGCGCCAGGACGGCTGGACAAACTGGTTGGTGACATTTGCCGTTGGCTGCAAAGGCGCTGGGGAGGTGGTGGCCAAAGCACCCCCGAATAAGTCCAGGGAGGGCAAGGATAAAGAGAGGTTCCCTGACTGGGCCACCAGTTGCATCCAGTCGCCTCCTGCGAACCCTGCTGCCTCTAGAGCCCCCGGGGCAGTGGAGGAGCTCTGATTCCCCCACTCTGTGGGGTTACCTCCTCCACCGTCCTCTCTCCAGTTCGTGGCTCCCGACAGAGATGACATCATCTCAGTTCTGGCTGAAGTCCCTCAACTGTCCCACCTGCCAGCCATTCAGACCGCAGATCCCCTCAAAGTTCCCTGACCTTCCTCTTTCCTTCCTCTTCTCTCTCCACCTTCCAGGGAAGCAAAGCAAATGACACCTTCTACCCCCTGGCAAGCAAAGTGATATATGGGGAGTAGGGCTGAATGGGCGGCAAAACACGCTCCTACTCTCAGGGCAGAGTTTGAGACCTGGATATCCAGAGACATGAGCAAGATGGGAGGGGCGGTGGTGGAGGGGTTGTTCGGGAAGGATGAAGGCGAGGACCAGGGAAGGAAGAGAGAGAATGATATTAGCAGTTTTAACCGAGCCACCAAGAATGCAGCAGGTGTAAGCGTTCCCTTCGCCAGGTTGGAGGGAGTCCAGCTCAAGCCACCTCTCGCCTCTGGTGCTGGGATTGAACTAACCGCGCTGCAGCAGCCTGCACACCCTTTTATAGACCTAGCGACCCACGGCAACGTCAGGGAGAAGCAAGGCCGGTGCTTCATAGGCTGAGATGAATGCACGTCTGCCCGGCTCCCCACCCCCGCCTTTCATTCATTTAGAGCTGCTGGGTGGTGTGGGCATATGAGGTTCAGACGCTTAGGTTTCTGCACCCTTACAAGCCCCACCCCCTCCCCGAACCCTCTAGCCTCATTCCTTTCCAGCTCTCAGCTGCTTTATATATTCTCAGATACTTTTACAGGCTCTTCCTACAGCAGGAACCTAGTCTAAGCATTCCGTGATCTAGGAAATTCTCTTCAGCCAAATGTCTGCGCAAGTGATTTTTAAAATATCTTATTAAGGCTTTGCGGGAGGTGGGTAGAGAAGTCTCCACTGCCCCAAACTCCAGGCTTCCAGGATTTCTTCTGTCTTCGCAAATTCAACTTTCTCTTCAAGTCGGATTTCTTTTTCCTCTCTCCTCCCAGGGCTGTGTCTCCCATTGTCTGAGATCTGTACAACTTCTTTTCCCCAACTCCTTGCATTGTCTTGCGGAAATAGGCATTCTTTGACCAAATGGGGGGAAAAAAAGGTCCAGAATCCTTTAGCAATGCCAACTTTAGTGCAAGGGGAGGAGAGGCAGCCTGAAGCTCAATTTTTTTTTTTTTCTGGAGGTTTCTCAGAGGATGGAGAGAGTTCCCTGAGTTTGAATTTGGTGGGCCCAATGATGACTGACTGGGGACCCAGAGGAGGGTTATGTGCTAAATGCGTGCATGTTATGTTGGGTTCTACCAGGAGGCATTCTAGGACGTGTTGGATCTCCATATGGCCAGCCAAATACAGGAGCTAAGGAGCTAGAGCTGGGAGGAAGAATATAAAAGATAATATGGGACAAGCAGACAAATCCACACCTTTTGCCTATAGTTAGTTTGAGGTTCTCAAACCAAAGAGAACTTCTAGCAACCTCAACCGAGCAGCTTTCCTCTACAGAGAGTTGTATTGGTTGGTGTCTACTGTGGTTTTGTTTTGAATCAGACCTATGATTTCTTTGGTGGGGAATATGAGAGCAAACTCTCTACTAAGCTCAATTAGTATCTGCCTTACAATAGTATTTGAAAATAACTTGGGGACACTGAAAGGGGAAAACAAGCGAAGGCAAGGAACATCTTTCTGTCTCTCTGCTTGTTCCTGCTTCCCTCCCTCCCTGTCCACCTGTCTGTCTCTTCTTTTCTTCCTTTTTTCCCTTTCTTTCTCTCCCTCCCTCTCTGCCCCCTCTCTTTCTGTCTTTCTTCTTCCATCTTGAAATCAATACTGTGTTTTGGTTCCAAGGCAGAAGGGGTAAGAGCTAGGCAATGAGGATTAAATGACTTGCCCAGGGTTACACAGATAGGAAGTGTTTGAGGTCTGATTTGAGGTCCTAGAGATCTCCTGTCTCTAGATCTGGCTTTCAATCCACTGAGCTACTTAGCTGCCACTTCAAAAAGCATTTTTTGAACTCTTCCTATGTGCCAGAAACTCAGATACCCTCCAGTAATACAATTATAGTCTCTGCCCTCAAGGAGTTCACAATTAAATGGGGGAAGACTCAAAAAAGAAGCTGAAAAGGCCAGGGAAGAAAAAATAAAGGCAGAAAAGAAAGTATGGAAAGAATCAGGAATGCAGACTTGAAAGGAATGAAAACATGGTTGACCAGGACATTGTCCTTAAAATGGAAGTTCTAAGAGGAACCAAAGAGTTTTAGAATCCATAGAGATAGAAGGTACTTTCAGTGTTCCCAAAGTGGAGTGAGATCCTTAGTTTCTGACATCCTGTGGAGAGTAAGGAATGAAGACTGGAGAGGAATGAAGACAAGACAATACATCCTTAAGAGAACACCTGAATTACTCTCCTGGTCCTCCTGTCCAAACCCACATAACTCCATAAACCTTTCCAACAACTACATTATCATGACCCTGATTAAAATATTCTGGCACAATCCATTATAGTTCTTTATAGGAAACAAAAAAAATTGTTTTTATTCAGTTGTGCCCAGTACTTTGTTAACCCATTTGGAGTTTTCTTAGCAAAGAATAAAATATTCCTTCCCTATTTCCTTCCCCAGCTTATTTTATAGAGAAGGAACTGAAGTTAAGTGACTTAACTAGGGCCACACAGCTAGAAAGTATTTGAAGTCAAATTAGAACACACAAAGGATGACTTCCTGACTTCAGGACTAATTTTATAATTTTATACCATGCTGATGCATGTTCCCCTGCTCTGCCTTGCTACAGGGCCAAGTATTAGCTACCCCTTAGTGGTAAAGAGGGGATTTTTCATTTTCTTTAGTAGAAACTACTTATCTTAACTCCTGGTTGTTTCTTGAACCTCCAATAATATGATTAGGTTAAAGGTATCCTGCCTTTTTCCCCCCTGTAGTTTTTACTTGGCAGCAGCCAGTGTATATAAATTATTACTGGTTATAATTTTATCTTCTTTCATATATATGTGAAGTTTAAATTTTATCTCCATATATGTATTCTGCAAATCACCTGATGTCATCCCTACTAATTTTCCCTTAAATTCTTCTTCTCTTCCTTCTTGTCCTTTCTCCTCTTCCCTCTGTGACTTGTGACAGTTAGCCTCAGAATATATTGTAGCTCAATTATGGCTCAAATTCTCCACAGGCTAAAAGGGCTTCTCCTTCTCATATGAGCATCGAGGTTAATAAAACAATCAATTCACAACAGCTTTTATCCATCTCAGAGAAAATGCAAAATACTCGTGTTAGTCAATACAATTCTCTTCCCTCTCTGGAGGACCTCACTTTCCCTCAGATCCCTAATATCCTATTCAGTACTTTCTTGTAATCTGAACTCATCTTTTAAGGTAAATGAATTTAGGGCTGCTAGAAAGGCAACTTTTTTTCCTACAAGATTTGTGCATTTTAAATAATTCAAGTTAATAGAGGAAGAACAAGTTTAGTTCCTTTGATCCCACGTGTTAGGGCTATATAGCCCCTTGCTCAACCTTCATTTATGGGAACCATGGGTGTGAACCTCTTTTTTGTTCTTGCCTCAGATTACAAGATTCCAGGATCATACTTCCCAAGACAATCTCGCTAGCGAGATCTATTCTAGAGGTGACACCAAGAGGTATATAACTATCCAGAAGATATAATTGGAATGCCATTTTCACTTAGCACCCAAACTAAAATCATTATGATTTCCTGATCATTTCCCTATATAAAGAATCTTTATACATATAAAGTGGAGACAACTAAATCAATAACTTCTTGAACCATATGGGATCTGATGAAGTGATAAACTAAGCCTTTGGTAGGACTATATTTTCCCTCTTTGAACTGAGGTCTTCCTAACACCAGACCCAGTATTCTATCTACCTAGTTACCTATTTTGAGAAGGATAGGATGAAAGGGATATCATTCTAATAAAGTCCTATTTTTATAATACACACACAGGGGACAGCTAGGTAGCTCAGTGGATTGAGAGCCAGGACTGGAGTCAGTGAGTCAGGAGGTCTTGAGTTCAAATCTGACCTCAGATATTCCCTAGCTCTGTGACCCTAGGAAAGTAATTTACCCTCCATTGCCTAGT
>NC_058135.1:50935829-50990843 GCF_016433145.1 Gracilinanus agilis
CTATACAATTACCAAGACAGAATAAAACTTAAAAGACATGTGCTCCTATAAGATGTTCATAAATGGTACATATAACAGCTTTGTTTTGATACAGTAAAACTTTAAAGAAATTAGGAAATATAATAAAATCATAAGCAGAAACTTCATTAGCTTAAAATGATTCAGTGCAACAGGAAAATCAACAAAATAAGCAAGATTAATTCACAAAACTAATCAGCAAAATACAGCAAGATCCAGAGTCTCTTTAAAACAGAAACAAAACTGAGGTTTTAAAATCCACCTCTGGTCCATTTTAAAATTCAAATTAGTAGTTTAATTAAAGCCATGGTCATGTTGGTAAAAAATATATGACCACGCCTGACTAACTTTTCAATTTACCGCCGGAGCCCATCTTGTCCCTCTCCTATGCCAGCCAGCCACCCAGCAAAACTAAGAGGCCTTCTCTAGGCCCTCCTCTGAATTTAAACTGTCGTATGCATGGGGGACATCTGATGTCCCCCCACCCAAAACCAGAAACGGGAAAACCCATTGGATTAATGGGAAATGTAGTCTCATAGTCCCCATGTGTCCATAGGAAGTCTGCTAGACACTTCCAAATAGCACTTCCCTGAATTCAAAACAAACACAGGTGATGGAATACTATTGTGCTCAAAGGAATAATGCACTAGAGAAATTCCATGTGAACTGGAATGACCTCCAGGAATTGATGCAGAGTGAAAGGAACAAAACCAGGAAAACATTATACACAGAGACGGTTACACTATGGCACAATCGAATGTAAAGGACTTCTGTACTAGCAGCAATGCAATAATCCAGGACAATTCTCAGGGACTTATGAGAAAGAATGCTACCACATTCAGAGGAAGAACTGTGGGAGCAGAAACACAGAAGAAAAAACAACTGCTTGATCACATTGGTTGATGGGGTTATGACTTGGCATATAGACTCTAAATAAGTACCCTAGTGCAAATATCAATAATATGGAAATAGGTCTTGATCAACAACACATATAAATCTCAATGAAATTGTGCATTGGCTATGGGAGTTGTGTGGGGGAAGGAGAGGGAAAGAACATGAATCCTGTAATCATGGCAAAATGTTCTAAATTAATTAATTAAATAAAAATTTCAAAAAAAAGGAAAAAGGAAGAAACTATATTTTTTGTCAAGTTAATAAGCATTTTTTAAGGTCATTATGTATGGTGGACACTGTGCTAAGAAACGAGAACACAAATACAAGCAGAAGAAAGACAATTCCTGCCTTCAAAAGCTTAATTCCAAAAGGGCAGTATAGAGCTGGAATGGAGAGGCTTCTGAGATAAAATAGAGATAGTGAGGTGACCATCAAGAGTGCAGTTGGGGGCAGCTGGGTAGCTCAGTGGAGTGAGAGTCAGGCCTAGAGACAGGAGGTCCTAGGTTCAAACCCGGCCTCAGCCACTTCCCAGCTATGTGACCCTGGGCAGGTCACTTGACCCCCATTGCCCACCCTTACCACTCTTCCACCTATGAGACAATACACCGAAGTACAAGGGTTTAAAAAAAAAAACTTCAAAAAAAAAAAGAGTGCAGTTGGGAGAGATAAAATAAGGTGAAAGTATTGCATAGTTTTAGTAAGATTCCTGCACCCTCCAAAAAATCAATAGTAGATGTTCCATTTTTGACAATAGACTTGCGGAAGAATGGAATAGACTGGTTTTTAAAAATAAATATTATTATGAATAACTATAAATAAATTATAAATAACTAATTGCAGTTGCTTTTTGAAAATAATTCTTGACTTTATTTTAATGTTACTGTTTTTTAAAATTAATTTTAATTTTTACCAATTAAACCTAATAAATTTCCACATAAGCTTTCCAAAGTTATATGATTCAAATTCTCTTCTTCCCTCCTCCTCCCTCCCTGCACCCCATCTGGCAAGCAATTAAAGTTCTTGACTTTCTTAATGTTTCATTAACCCTTTCATTAACCATGTCTATGTACATGGAAGTGAGAGTGATTGATAGATGGTTCTCTTAACAAGAAAAAAACCCCCCTCAAACCTCATAAAATTATTTAATAAAATCATTGTCCCCTCAGTGAGATCCATAGTGGGCAAGGAGCAGCTTTGGAGAGTTGGTACTTTTCTCCTTAGTTATTTGCATGCAGATATTTTTGGTCTCAGTTCAGTTGGTGTTTATTAAAGTGTGTTAGTATTTTAGTTGGAATTATCTTCACTAAATCAGAAAATTGTATCCATACCTGAGGACTGGCCATAATATGAGTAAAAGATGACAACTTGAAAATACCAGCCTTGGGGTAAGAAGAGCTGGGTTCAAAGTACTGCTCTGGTACTTGCTTCTGTTGGGATGTTGGGCAAATTTCTTAACTTAAGTAGGTCTCTTTCTCCCCCATTTATCTGTAAGGGAGGGGAACTAGAAGATGACCCCATCAAGTTCCTTCTACCTCTCAATGTATGATGTTATTATTTTTTTAAGCGCCACATATGGTAGATCCTCCAAAGTATGTTTATATTATCACCAATAACTCATTTCTTTTTTTCTCACTTCAGTAACTCTACTAAGCCTTACTTGAGTTTTCCCAAGTGCCCAACAGTTTTTAAAAACTGAATTCAGCACTTACATTATTAATGATTGCTTACATACTGTGTAAAGTTCAGATATATCTGAACACGTTTTCCCTGTAAAATACAGAACAGAAGAGGAACCATTTTTAGCAGAATAGGTATCTACAATTCTAAAAGTTTAATATTTAAGAAATAACTCCATGACAGCTAAATAAGGACTTGGGAGGGAATTCTGGAGCTCATGGAAAATTCAATCTAGCATGGAGATAGGGAGGAAGAGTCTAGGGGAAGGGTGGGAAGGGGAGTAACAAAGGACACTGGCAATCAGTTTAATATAGTCTTGCTGAGAGACCAGCCACAAGTGTAGGGAGGAGAGTGGAAATGTTTAGGAGTAGGGAAGAGAAGATAGAGATCCTTGAAGAGTGGGTTGGAGGACTATTAAAGAAAGGAAGCATGCTTCCTCTCTCAGATATCAGCACCCTAGAGCACAGGCTGATTTCCTCACCCTAGTTGTAACTTAAACTGGTTTTCTTCTTTACCAAAAGTAGAAAAAAATGGATTTTGCTTTATAATATACCCTCAAAAATTTGAAAAATTTTCAATGTTTTTACCCCAACTTGCACAAGATGTTCATTTCATAGTATGATTAAGCCCACTGGCCATTCATTTCAATTACTTGGATTTTTAAAAAAAGGCAAAATGCATTTAATTACAAATGCTTTTTTAATTGCTTTGTTCTCTCAAGGGGGTGATATAATATAATTACTAATTGAAAGAGTCACTTCATCTCTTTAGTAGCTCTAGGACTCTGCACATAACACATAGAGAAATGGTGTTTGCAGTAGGGTGTCTTTTGGAATGGAAGATGAAAGCAATGGTAATGTCAGTGAAAATCATTCTGAAATATTGAAAAAGCTAGAAGAAATTTGGAGGAGACTTTTTTTTCTGAATGTCTCCCAGGAAAAAAATTAATGAGAGTTATCAGTTATCTTCAAATTTAACATGATTTCAAACATGCAACACTGTTCATTTTTGTTTATTTAAGCAAACATTTGCTACATTTGTACCTTGTGTAATGCATTTCCAGGCACTAGAGGAGAGTAAAAAAAAATGAAATATGATTCTCAACCTCATAGAGGTTACAGACTACTAGGGAGAGAATGCATTTATGTAGACAATTAGAATATAATAGATGTGGAAGAGAAGTATAAAGTTTTAAGAGATCACAGAATCTCAATATTGAGAGGGAGCTGTGGTCACCCACTCTAACAAAATCTTTGACAAATAATCACCTATTCAACCTCCACTTAAAGAAATTCTCGTGTCCCCTATTTCACAAAATGTTCTACTCCACTTTTGAAAAGGGCTCTGATTGTTAGAAATTTCTTTCCTATGTTGAATCAGCTTGCTCATCTGAATCTTCCACCAGATTGGTCAGATTTTTTTTTAAATTTGTGTAAAGATATTTTATTTTACCAATTACATGTAATAACAATTTTACACGTAAGTTTTCTGAAGTTATATGATCCAAATTGTCTCCTTCCCTTACTTCCCTCCCCCTTCTTGGAACTACTAAGCAATCTGATCTGGGTTATACAAATCTTATACAAAACATGCTTCCATTTTGCTCATTTTTGTAAGATAATACTCATATAAGACCAAAACCCCAAAATATAAAATCCATATAAACTAAAGTGAAAAATTATATGTTTTGATCTGCATTTTGACTCTTCCTCTGGAGATGGATTGCATTGTTTGTTATAAGTCCTTCAGAATTGTCCTGGATCATTGTATTGCTAAGAGTAGCTAGGTCATTCACAATCTATCATTTCACAATGTTGCTGTTACACTGTACAATGTTTTCTTGGTTCTGATTATTACATTCTGCATCAATTCTCATAGGTCTTTCCAGCTCTTTCTGAAGCCATCCTATTCATCATTTCTTATAGCACAATAATATTCCATCACCATCACATGCCTCAATTTGTTCCATCATTCCCCAATTGATGGACATTCCCTCAATTTCCAATTCTTTACCACCACAAAAAAAGCTGCTATAAATATTTTTTGGCACAAGTAGCTCCCCCTTCCCCATCTCTCTTTCTCTCTCTCTCAAGTTATCTCTTTGGGATAGAGACCTAGTAGTGGTATTTCTGGAGCAAAGGGAAAGCATTGTTTTATAGCCCTTTGGACATAGTTCCAAATTCCCCTCCAGAATAGTTGGAACAGTTCAGAACTTCACCAACAATGCATTAGTGTCCCAATTTTGCCACTTCCCCTTCAACATTAATCACTTTCCTTTACTGTCATATTGGCCATGGATTGGTCTGACTTTTGCCTTCTGGAGTCAAACAGACATGTTTAATTTTCACAATAACTCTCCAAGTGTTTAAATATAGATATTTTTGTAAGTCCAAGTCTTCTTTTCTCTGGGATAAATATGCGCATTTATTCCAGTCAATCTTCATACAGTATGGTTTCTAGTTCTCATGCTGTTCTTGCCTCATCTGAATTGAGGAACAGTATGGTATAATGGAATGAGTGTAGAATGCTGGCATTGTAGTCAGGAAAATATGAGTTCAAATCCTTCCTCAGACATTTATTAGCTGTGTGACCCTGAGCAAATATTTGACCTCACTGTGCTTCTGTTTTCTCATTTGTCCAGTAAGAAGTGTTTGGATTCAGTGCCCTCTAAGGCTCCTTCTATTCTTTACTGTGTTCCAACTGTAATGTTAACTGACTTCAATCTTGCATGATCTGAAAATTTGTTAAATATGTTATCTACGGTGTTTTCCAAGTTTGTTGATAAAATTGTTGAACAGAATAGGGCCAAAGAAAGAACCTTGAGAACTCTACTAAAAATTTTATTTCTGCTTCATAGATTATTATATTGAGAAGATGAAATAAAGGGGTATATCTGAAGATCAATATAGCAAACAGGATATAGTCCTCTAAGAACAATGTCAGGAAAATTAAAGAGCATGATTAAATTGGCATTTGTAATTGATTCACTAATCATACATTCTTCAGGTCTAATCATTCAGCTAATTCTAAATCCATTTCCTGTGTCTAGTTCATATCTTTCCACTTTATTTAGTGGAACATCACAGGAAATTTTGTCAGACACTTTGTTAGACACTTTAGTTTTACTTTGTATACAGAATGTTCCAAAAAATTTTGCTGAAGCATTAAGCTTTTAATAATTTAAAATTGTACTAAAATTTTGGAACATACTGTATATATATGCTATATAAACAGATATGTAGAGATAAGGAGATAGATTATATATATACACACATATACATATATAGCTAAAATATATGCATATAAGTGTATATACATTGTTGTTCAGTTGTTTCAGTCATGTTGAAGTGGGTAACAATGTGAAACTTTTTGTGACCCTATTTAGGGTTTTCTTGGCAAATAGTGGTTTGTCATTGCCTTCTTCATGTCATCTCCTTCTCCAACTCATCAGCAGATGAGGAAACTGAGTCAAACAGGGCTTAAGTGAATTGTCCAGCATCACACATTTATTCCATGTCTGAGGTTTTTCTGAGGTTCTATTCTCCACAAAATTACTATGATCAACAACTCCCCTTCATGCATCATAGGTTCCAGTTAGACCAGTCCATAAAGAGCATTCCATTTCCTGTCTCCATGTTTTTTTCACTTTTTCCCAATGTCTAGATTATATGCCTTCCTTACCTCTTCCTCTAAGAAAACACAATTTCCTTCAAGATTTAGATCATGCCATCTTTTGCATGACACTTTTCTCTATTATTAGTGTCCCTCTTCCAAAACATATATTGTATATCTTTATGTATACATGTTGATTTCTCAGTAGAATAGATAACATTTCAGAGACTAAGATTTTATAGGGGAAGTCAACTTAGAAGAGATGGATTTTTTTCCCTTTTAGTAATGTTTCATTCTTTCTCAATTACATGTAATAATATTTGGCATTTGTTTTTTTTAACATTTTGAGTTCCAAATTATTTTCCTCCCTCCTTTCCCTCCCCCTTCTCTGAGAAAATAAGCTATTGGTATTGGTTTTACAGATATATGTTATCATACAAAATATATTTCTATATTTGTCATGTTGTGGTTGAGGACACACATACATATAAAACCATGATGAAAAGAAAGTGAAACATGTTATGCTTCAATCTGCATTCAGACTCCATCAGTTCTTTTTTTGGTGGATAGCATTTTTATTTGTTAGTCTTTTTGGACTGTGTTGGATCATTTTGTTAGAATAGTTAAGTCATTCATAATTCTTCATCATATGGTATTGCTATTACTGTGTACAGCATTCTCCTGGTTCTGCTCACTTCATTTTGTCTCACTTCATATAAATCTTTCCAGGTTTTTCTGTGATCATTTTGTTTGGCATTTCCTATGGCACAATCATTTTCTGTTACAAGTATATAATACAACTTGTTCAGTCATTCCACAATTGATGGACATCCTTCCAATTTCCAATTCTTTACTAACATCAAAAAGGCTGCTATAAATATTTTTGTACAAATGGGCCTTTCTCTTTCAAAACAAACTCTTTTTGGATATAAGAGTGGTATTGCTGGATTAGAGGGTAGGCACAATTTTATAGCCTTTTGGAGATGAAATCTTTCCAAGAAAAATATTCTGACAACACCATTTCAAATGATTATGATGAATAAAGACAGGGGGAACAGTCTTAAGGACATTAATATAGATGTGTAGCATAGTTTCAAAAAAGCACAGTTTGAGGGCATCTGGGTAGCTCAGTGAATTGAGAACCAGGCCTAGAGACGGGAGGTCCTGGTTCAAATCTGGCCTCAGACACTTCCCAGCTGTGTGACCCTGAGCAAGTCACTTGACCCCCATTACCTACCCTTACCACTCTTCTGCCTTGGAGCACTCCAAGATAGAAGGTAAGGGTTTTAAAAAAAGCACAGTTGAAGATGACAGTAAGATTTTGAGAATGCATATGAAAGGTCATAGCCCTATATGAAAATTGTCAGATATACCAAAGTCTAGAATGAACTGAGGCTTGTGATAAATTCCTAAGATATAGCATAAAAGGTTTTTGTATGTGTTGAATTTAAGATGTCTATAGATATCCAATTTGAAAAGTCTCATAGGTAGTTAATGACATGATACCAGAGCCAAGAGATTAACCAGAGTTGGATGTATAGATTTGGGAACTGTCTGCATAGACATGATAATCTAACCTATGGGAGCTAAGGAGGTCACCAAATGAATGCAGAGAGAGAAATGAAGGAGGCCCAGAGAGCAAACCTTGGGATATACTTGCAATTTTGAGGCTAGAGGTGAGTGATTATCCAGAAAAAAGAGACAGAAAAGAAATGGTCACCATAGGTAGGAGAACCAAGAGAGAGCAATGTCATGAAAACCCAGGAGGAGAGGGTATTCATCAGTGCCACATAACACAGGGAGGTAAAAAAGAATGAGAACTGAGAACAGTAATCATGTTTGATAATTAAGTGGCCATTGTTGATTCAGGATAGGAGAGTTTGAATTGAAAAGAGTAGAAGTTAGATCACTGGAGATTAAAAAGAGGAAGAGGGGAAAGCAAGTGGAAGCAATGAGAATTGACAGATTTTTCAAGAGTTTGAGAAAGGGAGGATGGATAAGAAAGCCAATGAGAACAATAGGATCTAAGAATGGATTTTTTTGGGGGGTTGGGGTAGGCAACAGGAAAGGAAATGTTGAAGGAGACACTGAAGATTAGAGATGGGAATGTAAGTGAGAATAACCTGATGAACAAGATCAAGCACACATGTGAGGGTGTTGGGCTTGCTGAGGTCAGCTGTTCACCAGAAATGGGAGTAAAGGGGATAGTAATAGGTAATGAGATCAAAGGGTGTGAGAGGAGGAGAAAGGGAAAGAGGGAGCTCACAGGTAATGGCTTGGATTTCTTTGGCAAATTGTTGGGTAGAGGGTGTTGAGTTGAGAGAATGAGGGAGCAGTATTGTGGAAGGTTTAAGAAAATAAAAGATTGGGAAGAATGGAACTACCCATCAGGAAATAAATGATATATCAACTGCTTTCTTTTTTAACATCTAGGAACAACTCCAATAAGTATTTAGACAATTAAAGACCAATGTTATTGCTTTGCCATGCCTTTGTGCTGGTTTTGTGATCTGCTTCCAGAACTCACCATATATTTCTCCTTTTGAATCAGCTTTTATCTAATCCTACTTCTCTTTCTTCATTGATTTTACCCGAAGATGTTCTACCATTTTTCTCTTTGCTGACTCATACTTTCTTAGAGTAAATCTTTATATGCGATGCTACTGTATTATAGTCCTATAATCTTTTTGATTGAGAAGACAATTGCTTATTGTCATGTTCCATTCATGAATAGAGCCTAAATTCCTTAATGCCAAGGATAATTTTTCATGTCTATTTTTGTAACTTGAGCACCTAGCTGAGGACCTTATACATTATAGACAAGAATTGCTTTTTGAATTGAAGTTATTGAATGATTTACATGCTCTCCACATTCTCAGTGATCCATATCAGATCCAGTTTACTTTTACTGAGGATGGGAGTGTAGATTTAGAGGAGAAAGAGACCTTAAGGGCCATTAAGTCCAACCTCCCCATTTTAAATAAGAGAAAACTGAGACCCAGGAATATTTAAATAACTTTCCCAGGATCACAGGCAATTAAGGGTCCCTTGAATCCAACCTCTCTCTCTCTNATATATATATATATACATATGAAAACAAACAAAGCCAGGGAAAATTAAAGTGACATGCCCAGGGTCACACAGCCAGTAAGTGTTTGAACCCATGTCTTCTTGACTCCAAATTCAGTGCCTTACCCACTATTCTAGACTGCCTTTTTTGCAGACAATTAAGTTAGCATCTTAGCAATTAATACGCCAAGTTAGATAACTTGAGGATTGTACACATTGGTTTCCTCCTTTTTTATATGAATGTCTATAAAGAGAAGAAACAGAATTAATTATGATAAAAGTAAAGAGAAAGTACCAATGAGTGAAAGAGAAGTATATAATTTTCAGTTGAAATAAGATAGACATTTTCATAGTAATTATTAAATCTGAATTATGAATTTGAAGAAGTATCCTCAAATTGAAGTTATATGTCATTTATCAGAGCAAAGGTAATAGAAATTCCTATGCTAGATGGAATGTTTTATTAAATGACTCTTAAAGGATATCCGAGTGAGATCAAATTTACTTAACTGCTTTTAAGAATTTAGGATTTTGAAAAAAAAAAAAGAATTTAGGATTTTGGTGTTAAAGCTGAGAGTGATCTTAGAAGCTACTGATTTAAATCTCCTTATTTTACCTACAAGGAAGTCCAAGTTACAAAAGACTTGGGTGGAATTTGAACTTAGGTCTTCCTTAGTCCTTATTCAATATTCTATCCATTAAACTACATTGCTTCTGTCAAAGGCTGACAAATTTCTAATGGCTTTGTGGTGTTTAAAATTACCCTAGAACTTCAGGATTAATTTGTTAAGGCAATGATGCACGCCATGGAAATTCTGTACAAGAACATTTCAGACTGCTCCGAACAATCTTTTTTGCAAATAACAGCAAGGATGTTTTTCTCAGTTTTATAGGAGTCCAAGAGACTGATGAACATCTCCTGTTTCTGGGCAGAAGTTTCTCCCTTAGATCTCTTCCCTTTTTTCTTAAACACAGTAAAAACCAATAGCCTCCTTCTCTTCCCCAGGGTTTTGGTCTATCCAAATCCTACACATATGGGTTTGAATTTTCTCTTTAAAAGGGAAAAAAAAAACAACAAACAATTTGGCTGAGCACACTGGCTCTTTTAAAAGGTTTTCAGGGTACAGGACAACTGTCCTCTTTGGTTTTTAAGAGTTAACACTTATTACTAAGATCTCTACTTCACTTTATTTTGCATTTTCTGTGATGCCATAGTTCATATCCTTAGCACTTTTTGTGGATCCTGTTAATTATTGGGCTTTTCTACTGAAATATTTTTTTTATTTTTTGTGTGCATATGGGATTTTGCTTATCAGGCATTTGTGGGCAATATTCTATGTTTCTTCTTGTTTTCTGTTTAAAATCTTCTTAATTGGATCCTTAGGGATTTAATTGTTCAAAAAAACAGAAAAAATGAGTTACAAATCATATAGTTTCAAATTCCTGAAGAGGAGACTACAAAGTCATATGACCCCTGAGGTGGCAGTGGAGAGATACAATCTCAAAATGTGAGGAGACCCCCAGCTCTTTCCAGGAGTTAATGAGAATTTTTATGGTTTAGTTGTTTTTCAAACATGTCCAACTCTTCACAACCCCATTTGGCAAGAGTGGCTTGCCTTTTTCTTCTCCATCTTACAGATGAGGAACTGAACCACTTAGACAGGTATGGGATGTGCCCAGGGACACCCAGTTGGTAAGTATCTGAAGTGGGATTTGAACTCAGAAAGGATTCTTCCTGACTTCAGATCCAGGAACTTCGGCAGAACACAATGAAGCGGCAGCTTCAGAATGACTGAGGAAGTTCCTGGACCAAGTAGAAACTGAGGGACAGGGGATAGGGCCAAAATTAGGAGGGAGAAATCAAGACCCTACTACTGTGATTAGTCTGTACTTTCTAGATCCAGGGAAAGGGAGTGACTTTCTATTGAAAGCAAGTGTTTTCCCTTTTTGGAGATCACAACTAGAATAATTCCATATATTTGAAGGATATTAAACCCTAGGGAGTTGGGGTTTATTGGTTGTTCATTAGTACTGTAAGTCTGGAGGAGTATAGAGATCCTTGGGAAGTGGAGTTCACCAGATGGAGAATCTATTGACTCTCTAGCAACTCCAAGTACTTTCTGCTTTTGAGCAGGTGGCACTTAGATGACTACAATAAATCTCCAAGACTATACGTGTTCTAGTGGAAATAAGTTTCTCTGAGTAAAAAAGGCATTTGTATTAATTGTTTTATCAACTTGGGTGTGCATCTTTCATCTTAAACACAATACTTAGTTTGCCCCAGTGCTTGTATAGAACTGAAGACCCTTTCTTTTTTTCTGTTGTCGATTCCTAGGAAGAGGCAAATTAGAATACTCCTAGGACAAATTCTTTTTGGGAAAATGTATGAATCAAATTAGAAATTCCTGAGTGCCTCTCTGAAGATGAATTCTATTCTTGGTAAATGCAGAGCTTTGGTTCTGAATGAATTTAGTTTCCCATAGGCAAATATATATATTTGTGTGTCTGTATATATTTATGTATATGTCTACATATATTTTGTGAATCGTTAAAAACTTGTAGCTCCAACCCTGCCAGGATGCTAAGACCCATAAACCCAAGGACTGGGAATTGTCTGATCCACTTCTCTTTAGCCTCTTGCAGGATGACACCCTTAGAATTAGGCACCCAATATCTTTGCCCTCTATTCCTTACTTCTTATTAGACAATCTAGAAAGTAGTCACTATTCGCTGGTCCCTACTGTCTTCCCTTTTGAATCATGGATTAGTCTTCTATTGGTACCAATTGGTTCTTTGTCTCAAACCGTATAGAAGCATGATCCCCGAGGGGCTGTGAGCCTCTGATGGACGTAAAAACCTTTGTATTAGTTCTGTATCTGGAAAATACTTCATTGTGCACTTCCCAAGCCAAGGGTGACAGTGACCACAACCCAAGGCAGTTCTTTGTTAGCATCTGTTTTCTTCCTCCTTGTGAGTAGTAGTAAAATGAGGAATAGAAACTCTCCTCTCCTCTTCCTGATGCTATACATACATCTATTATCTTAACAACCTCAACTACTCCCAATACTGTTTGGGAACATTATCCCAGAGAGAATTCTGATTCAACTCAGGTTTTCCTGACTCCAGGTCCAACACTCTACCAATGACACCACCTAGCTGACTCTAGTACTGATCATAGAGTTTCTTTTCATGAAATTATCTTTTTATTGTTTTTACCTTTGCTCTGAGGTCCTTTTTTTTTTTTTTTTACATGGTTCATATTTTCCTTCTCTGTAGAAAATCTGGTCACTTTCTTGAAGTCACATTAACATTTGACTGCTTACCAAGACTGGAATGACTGATTACCTGGAAAAGAAAAAACTGCCTTGGAATTTGTAGTAGCAATTAGACTCCCATCTGGAATGAGCAATGAACATTCCTTAGCAATATTTTAACATTTATTTTTTTGGTGTCTAGTAACTAAAATGGAATAAAAGAAAACCGTTATTTTTAGAATGGGCTTGTCTCACTTCATGTTTCATCTTAGATGTGGACTTATACAAATTAGATTTTTGAAAATGAAAATATATAGGAAAATATATTGAAATTATGATTTCAAATATACATTATCCTCTTTTCTCATTGTTTTCAATTGTCATGGGCTACAAATGAATTGGTTTTCCTTTTCAATACTTCATTGCCCCTTCTTAATCCAGTATTTTTATTGTTAGGACTCTACTGGAAAATGTAAGACTAAGCATGCTAGGGGTTAATTCCTGATTTTAAACTCTGATAATTGTAATTTTAGTTCAGCCACATAATTGTTTTCTTGTTCTTTTTTTGGCATCCAGAATATCCCTCCCATTCTTCCACACCACACACACACACACACACACACACACACACACGCACATACACACACACACACACACACACACACACACACACACACATACACACACACATGCCACTCTCCCTAATATGAATTACTATGTTTGTGGCATTTTATGGTGCAGCATATATTCAGAACCATTAATCACAAGACATCACCAACGGTTTTCTTTCACTAGAATGACCAGAGGATATATTGTTGCAAAGAAGAAGTTAGTGTACAAATAAAGAAATTTAAGAATGAAAAAAATGAAAACAAAGAACATAATTCTTTTTGTATTTTTAATTTATATTGATTGTTTTTCTGAGCTCTTTTCTTTCTTTATATAGAAATACTTAAAATTTTTGAATTAACAAGAATTCTACTCCTTTCCTCCACTGAAAATGAAAGAAAATGCAAACCTTTTACACTAATATGCAGAGTCAAAAAAAGAAATTTCCTCATTGCTCATGTCAAAAATATATGCCAAAATCTATACCTTGAATTCATAACCTTCTACCAGGAGATGAGTAGTACGTTTCATAATATGTTTTCTAAAATTGTGGTTGGTCACCATGTTGATAAGACTCAAGTCATTTCAACTTTATAAAGATGTTGTATAAATTGTCCTCTTATTTTGTCTTTTGTTCATGTCCCTTAGTCATTAATGAATTGGAAACTGTTATTCTTAAAAATTCTAGTCAGTTCTCTGTATATCTTACAAATGAGACAACAGAGAAACACTACAAAGATTATTTTCCAGTTTCTCTTTTAATTTTAGCTGCTTAGGTTTTGTTTGTTTGAAATTTTATGTTAAAATTGCATGTATAAAACTCATATTTATAAATAGAAAATTACATCTGTAAAATTTTCTATTTTTGTCTTCTATAAATTTATTGTTTGGTTATAAATTCTTCCCCTATTCATAAATATGAAAGATAACTTCTTTGCTTTAAAAAAAGTTTTTAGTGAGCTCATATTTTATATATAGGTGATATACTCATTTGAATTTATTTTGATGTATGATATTAGGTTAGATATAGTTCTTGCAATTTTTTTCAATTTTTTTTCTGGCAGATTTTGTCAATTTAGTCAGCTCTTATCTCAGTACCTTGAGTTTTGAGTTTATCAAGCACTAGGCTTGTTTGTTGTGTGCCTAATGTGTTTCATCAGATATTTGAGACTGGGTATATCTAAGTTCTCTTTCTCAGATATTGTCTATTTTTGTTATGATATCTTAATATAATCATGAGCAATTAATACTTTTCTATTTAGGTCTATTTGAAGGTGTTTTGTAGGGATAGTTATATAACTGATGTGTATATCATGAGGTAGATTTTGAAATATTTTATATAATTTATAGTACTTTTAAATAAAAATTCTCTTTCTAGTTTTTTTGGTAATATACAGAACTTCTACTTGTTTTGTGGCTTTATTTTATATCTTGCATAAATTATATTGCAAATAAATAAATAATAAATTGCAAAAATAATAATTTTGATTTTTTATATTGCCAGGGTTCTGTAAATATGAGGTATTAAATAAACAAATGGTCTGCAGCATTTCTGAATGCTATTGAGCTAGAGTAAAATGTATTTAAGAAATATTTTTTAAAAATAGAACATAATTGAACATAGATAATAACAATATGTTTTCATAAGAGAATTTTGGCCCATAGGAATCCTTATGTACAGTAGTTTACTCATTTTCTTTTTTAAAATTAAAAAACTATGCTTCATAAACTAAATATTGGTTCCAAAACAGAAAAGTGGAAAGGGATAGGAAGTGATTTGTCCAGGGTCATAGAGCTAGGAAATGTCTGAGATTTGAAAACAAGATATCCCATCTCTCTATACAGAACTACCTACTTGCCCTTATTCACCTTCATTTCTATTTGAGTTTTATGCCACTGCTCTAAATGAGCTATCACATCATCAGCAAAAAGTGGTAATACTTGAGTTTGTTCTTTGTCTATTCTTATTCCTTCAATTTCTTTTTCTTCTTATTGATATAGCAAGTAGATAAAGTACTATTTAAATTAATGATGATAATAGTAATTATGAACATTCTTGCTTTATCCCTGATTTTACTGGAAAGGCTTCTAGTTGATCCTCTTTACAGACAATGCTTATCATATAAGAGGAAAAATAATTTTTTACTATTTTTTTGAGGTTAAAAAAACACCAGGAATGGAGTCTTTATGCAGATCAAAGCTTTTTCCATATATGTAAGCATATGATTTTTCTTGTTCTTGTGATTAACATGGCCTTTTATGTAGGTAGTTTTCCTGATATTAAGTGAAACCTTTATTCCTGGCATAAATTGAACCTGATCACAGTGTATAATATTTGTGACATGTTACTGGAATCTATTTGCTAATACTTTAAAATTTATTTTGCATTGATGTTCAATAGGGATATGGATCAATCAATTCTTTCCCTGTTTTTACTCTCCCTGGTTTAGGTAATAAAATGCATTTGTATCAGAGAAAGAATTGGTAGGATTTCTTTTCCTATTTTTCCCAAATTGTTTATGTAATATTGTTCTTTGAGCATTTGGTAGAATTTTCATTTAAGTCTACCTTTTTTAGTTTCTTTTTTTTTTTACCTTTTTCTTTAGGATTTCTTCTTGGAATTTTTAATATATTTTTTCCCTTGAGATTTGAGTTATTTGACTTCTTGTTTTTTTCATTGATTCCCTTTACATTCTTGACCTTTTGTTCTTCCAGGTGAATTTTATTATTATTATTTCTAGCTACATGAAATAATTTTTGGTAGTTTGATTGGCATCTCACTGAACAAGTAAATTAGTTTAGATAGAATTATCATTTTAATTATATTAATTCAGTCTATTCAGGAGCAATAAGTGTTTTTCCAGTTATTTAAATCTAAGTTTATTTGAGTGAAGTGTTTTGGAACTGTGTTCATATACTTCCTGTGTTTGTCTTGCAAATAGACTCCTAGATCCTTTGTATTATCTAGAGTTGTTTTAAATGGAATTTCTCTCTCTTTCTCTTGCTACTGGACTTTCTTGGTAATGCATAGAAAAGTGATGACTTATGTGGATTTATTTTGTATCCTGCAGCTTTGCTAAAGTTTTTGATTTTTTAAAACTGGGTTTTCAATTGGTTCTCTAGGATTCTTTAAGTATACAATTATATCATCTACAAAGAGTGGTATTTTAGTTTCCTTATTGCCTACTTTAATTCCTTCAGTTTTTTTTCTTTTCTTATTGCTAAAGCTAGCTTTTCTGGTACAATATTAAAACACAGTGATGATGGGGGCAGCTGGGTAGCTCAGTGGATTGAGAGCCAGGCCTAGAGACAGGAGGTCCTAGGTTTAAATCCAGCCTCAGACACTTCCCAGCTGTGTGACCCTGGGAAAGTCACTTGACCCCCATTGCCTACCCTTACCAATCTTCCACCTATAAGTCAATACACAGAAGTTAAGGGTTTAAAAAAAATTAAAAAAAAAACACAGTGATTATAATAGGCACCTTTACTTCATCCTTAATCTTATTGGGAAAGCTTCTAACTTATCCCCATTGTAGATAATAGTTATTGATGATTTTAGATAGATACTAGTTATCATTTTAAGGAAAAACCATTTTATTCCTATATTTTCTAATATTTTTACTTTTTAATAGGAAAATACGTGTTGCATTTTGTTGAAGGCTTTTTTCAGTAACTATTGAGATAATTGTGCTATTTTATTAGTTTTTTTAAATGTAAACATTTATTAATATTCATTTTTAACATGGTAACATGATTCATGCTCCTACTTTCCCCTGCATCCCCCATACTCCCCCCACCCATGGCCAATGCACATTTCCACTGGTTTTGTCATGTGTCCTTGATCAAGACCTATTTCCAAATTGTTCGTAGTTGCATTGGTGTGGTAGTTTCGAGTCCACATCCTCAATCGTGTCCACCCCGACCCATGCGTTCAAGCAGTTGTTTTTCTTATATGTTTCCTCTTCCTCTGAATGTGGGTAGCGTTCTTTATCATAAATCCCTCAAAATTGTCCTGGGTCATTGTATTGCTGCTGGTACAGAAGTCTATTACATTCAATTTTACCACAGTATATCAGTCTCTGTGTACAATGATTTTCTGGCTCTGCTCCTTTCACTCTGCATCAGTTCCTGGAGGTCTTTCCAGTTCACATGGAATTCCTCCAGTTTATTATTCCTTTTAGCACAATAATATTCCATCACCAGCATATACCACAGTTTGTTCAGCCATTCCCCAATTGAAGGGCATACCCTCCTTTTCCAGTTTTTTGCCACTACAAAAAGCGCAGCTATAAATATTTTTGTACAAGTCTGTTTATCTATGATCTCTTTGGGGTACAAACCCAACAATGGTATGGTTGGATCAAAGGGCAGGCATTATTTTATAGCCCTTTGAGCATGATTGCAAATTGCCAGCCAGAATGTTTGGATCAGTTCACAGCTCCACCAGCAATGCATTGATGTCCCAATTTTGCCACATCCCCTCCAACATTCATTACTCTCCCCTTCTTTCATTTTAGCCAATCTGCTAGGTGTGAGGTGATACATCAGAGTTGTTTTGATTTGCATTTCTCTAATTATTAGAGATTTAGAACACTTTCTCATGTGCATATTGATACTTTTGATTTCTTTACCTGCCTATTCATGTCTCTTACCCATTTATCAATTGGGGAATGGCTTGATTTTTTATACAATTGCTTTAACTCCTTGTATATTTGAGTAATTAGACCCCTGTCAGAGTTTTTCATTATAAAGATTTTTTCCCAATTTGTTGTATCCCTTCTGATTTTGACTACATTGTTTTTGTTTGTACAAAAGCTTTTTAGTTTAATATAATCAAAACCATTTAATTTACATTTTGTAATTTTCTCTAACTCTTGCTTGGTTTTAAAGTCTTTCCTTTCCCAGAGATCTGACAAGTATACTATTCTGTGTTCACTTAACTTATTTACTTTCCCTCTTTATATTAAAGTCATTCACCCATTCTGAATTTATCTTGGTGTAGGGTGTGAGATGTTGTTCTAAACCTAATCTCTCCCATATTATTTTCCAGATTTCCCAGCAGTTTTTGTCAAATAGTGGATCCATGTCCCAAAAGTTGGGCTCTTTGGGTTTATCATACACTGTCTTGCTGATGTCATTTATCCCCAGTCTATTCCATTGATCCTCCTCTCTATCCCTTAGCCAGTACCATATTGTTTTGATGACTGCTGCTTTACAGTATAGTTTAATATCTGGTACTGCTAGGCCCCCTTCCTTCACATTTTTTTTTCATTATTTCCCTTGATATACTTGATCTTTTGTTATTCCAAATGAAATTTGTTATAGTTTTTTCTAATTCAGTAAAGAAGTTTTTTAGTAGTTTGATAGGTATGGCACTAAATAGGTAAATTAATTTGGGTACAATTGTCATTTTTATTATGTTAGCTCATCCTACCCATGAGCAATCAATGGCTTTCCAATTGTTTAGATATAGTTTTATTTGTTTGGAAAGTGTTTTGTAGTTGTTTTCATGTAATTGCTCTGTTTGTTTTGGTAGATAGATTCCTAAGTATTTTATATTGTCTAGGGTGATTTTTAAATGGTGTTTCTCTTTCTACTTCCTGCTGCTCTAATGTGTTGGAAATATATAGAAATGCTGATGATTTATGTGCATTTATTTTGTATCCTGCAACTTTGCTAAAGTTGTTGATTATTTCCACCAGCTTCTTAGTTAATTCTCTAGGATTTTTTAAGTATACCATCATATCATCTGCAAAGAGTGACAGCTTAGTCTCCTCCTTGACTATTTTGATACCTTCAATTTATTTTTCTTCTCTAATTGCTACTGCTAGTGTTTCTAGTACTATGTTGAATAATTGAGGTGATAATGGGCATCCCTGTTTTACTCCTGATCTTATTGGGAAGGCTTCTAACTTATCCCCATTGCATATGATGTTTGTTGATGGTTTTAGGTATATACTGTTTATTATTTTTAGGAAAGGTCCTTCTATTCCTATACTTTTCAGTGTTTTCAATAGGAATGGATGCTGCATTTTGTCAAAGGCTTTTTCAGCATCTATTGAGATAATAATGTGATTTTTGTTTGTTAGACTGTTGATATGGTCAATTATGTGGATGGTTTTAGTAATGTTGAACCAACCTTGCATTCCTGGTATAAATCCCACCTGATCATGGTGGATGATCTTCTTAACCTTAAACTTGTGTATGTCCACCCGTCTCATATGTGTTTCTTGTAGACACCATATGGTGGGATTTTGGTTTCTAATCTACTCTGCTATTTGCTTCCATTTTATGAGCGAGTTCATCCCATTCACATTCAGAGTTATAATCATCAGTTGTGCATTTGCTGACATTTTCTTATCCTCCCCTATTCCTACCCCTTTTTCTTATACTATTTCCTTTTAAACCAGTGGTTTGCTATTGAGCCTCTATCCCTTATCCCCTCCCTTGATTAACTTCCCTTTCTACCCCCTCCCTTATTTTTCCCCTCTTTTTGTTTTGAAAGGCCTTATGAATTCCCCCCCCCTCTTCTTCTCCCCTCCCTTTTTTTGACCTCCCCACTCCCCTGCTCCCCTTGGTTTATCCCTTCTAACTTTTTCAGAAGGGTTAGATAAGAGTTTTATGTCCCAATGGATAGTATAGCTACTCTTCCCTCTCAGGGTTGATTACCCTGAGAGTAAGGTTTGATTATTACCTCTTAATGCTCTCTTCCTCTCCTTCTTATAATACTATTTGTCCCTTTTCCTTCCCATGCCCTCTTTGTGTGTAATAGAATATCCTATTTTTCTTATTCACACAAGTATCTTTTGGTGTCCCCTACTATTCACCCCCTCTTTCCCATCTCCCATGTCATCTTAGATTATTTAGTGTTCTACCCTCTCCCTGTGAATTATTCTTCTGATCACTATAATAGTGAATAGAGTTCACTTCATAGAATTATACATAGCATTTCTCTACAAAGGAATACAGATAATTAGATCTTACCGAGTCCCTTAAAAAGACAAATTTAAAAATTATTAGTTTTCTTTCTTTCCCCTCTGTTTCTTATTTACCTTTCCATGTTTCTCTCGATTTTTGTGGTTGGATATCAAACTTTCCATTTAGCCCTGGTCTTTTCTGTGCAAATACTTGGAAATCTTCAAGTTTGTTGAATGCTCATACTTTCCCCTGGAAATATATAGTCAATTTTGATGGGTAGTTGATCCGTGGTTGAAGGCCTAGCTCTCTTGCCTTTCTGAATATCGTATTCCAAGCCTTGCGGTCTTTTAGCATGGAGGTTGCCAGATCCTGTGTGATCCTCATTGGTGCTCCTTGATATTTCAATTGTCTCTTTCTGGCTTCTTGTAAGATTTTTTTTTTTTTTAACTTGGAAGCTCTTCAATTTGGCAATTATATTCCTTGGCGTTTCCTTATCTGGATCGAATGTCGCGGGTGATCTATGGATCCTTTCAATGTCTATGTTGCCCTCTTCTTGTAGGACTTCAGGGCAATTTTGCTGAATAATTTCTTTTAGTATGGAGTCCAAGTTTCTATTAATTTCTGCCTTTTCTAGAAGACCAATGATTCTCAAATTGTCTCTTCTAGACCGGTTTTCTTGGTCTGTCATTTTCTCATTGAGATATTTCATGTTTCCTTCTATTTTTTCAGTCTTTTGACTTTGTTTTATTTGTTCTTATTGTCTTGAGAGATCATTAGTTTCTAATTGCTCAATTCTAGCCTTTAGGGACTGGTTTTCAGCTATAATCTTTCGGTTTTAGGCTATGATCTTTTGGTTTTCCTTTTCAATCTGGTCATTTCTGGTGTTCAATTTGCTTATCAGTTCAGTTGATTTCTGAGCCTCACTTTCCAATTGCAAGATTCTACCTTTTAAACTGTTATTTTCTTGCCAGATCTCTTCCATCTTCCTCAAACTCTCAGTTTTGAACTCTTCCATAGCTTGTGACCCGTTTTCCTTATTTGAGGAGGGTCCAGATGCTTGTTTGTTCTCCTCCTCTGTTTGCTCGGTTGTCTGGATTTTCTCTGTGTAAAAGTTGTAGCGTGTTAAAGACTTCTTTTTCTTGTTGTTAATCTTTCTCTTCTGAACTTCCTGAGTCTGGGTAGCCATCATTAGCCCAGCAGCCTTCTCAGCTTTATCCTCGTGCTCAGCGACTGTCTGCGATCTTTTGGCTCCTGAGGACCCCCTTGCTTGATCCTCTTGCAGAGATTTCTTTACAAGTCTCAGGGCGCTGCTTCCACAGTCGTATACCCGTCTGCACTGGTTCCCCACTCAGGGTTTCAGAGCCTTAGCTCGCGGCTTTGTCTGCCTCCACCTGTGCCTCTGCATGCGCCTGCGCTCCGTGTCCATGCTCAGAGTTCGTGCTCGTTCTTTAGCTTTTTGGGGACCTAAATCTTGCTGCTCTCAGGAACAGGCCCTGGAGCTGCCAATGACTTGATGGGTGCCCCAAACTTGCTCTATTTCTTTTTATCTGACTTTGGCTCTTTAGGTGGTGTGTGTGCAGGGGGTCTAGGGGCTGGTTGCTCAGCCCGCGATTTAGTGAGAGCTGTTTCACCCCTTTATAGCCTGGAAATGTTCCGATTCCACGTACCTTCCACGTTGCACCCTGTTGTGGGGTTCCTCTGTTTGTCTGGACTTGTTTTTATGTCCCCTTGAGGAGTCTTGTATGTTTCAGTCAGGAGAGGTTAAGAGCTGCTTTTTACTCTGCCGCCATCTTAACCCGGAACCTCTATTTTATTAGTTTCTATTGATATGATGCACTATGCTTTTTGTTTTCCTAGTTTTAAACAAGCCCGCATTCCTGGTGTTAATCCCACCTGGTCATAGTGAACAATACTTGTGATATATTGCTGTAGTTTCCTTGTCAGTATTATATTTAAATTTTTTGCACCTATAATTTTTTTTTTCTGTTTTTGCTCTTCCACCCATATTTGTGTCAAAAAAGGAATCTGGTAGGACTTCTTCTTTGCCTTTTTCCCCAAATAGTTCATATAGTATTGGGATTAATTGTTCTTTAAGTGTTTGATATAATTTCACTCATGAATCCATATGGTTCTGGGCACTTTTTCTAAGTGAGTTCATTAGTAATGTATTCAGTTTCTTTTTTCTAATATAGGATTTGTTAATTGAGGCAATTTATACTTTTGTCAATATTTGTCCTTATTTGTCCTTAGATTTGTGCTTAGATTTGTCCTTAGATTGTCAGATTTATTGGCATATGATTGGGCAAAATAACTCCTAGTGATTGCTTTAATTTCATCTTCGTTGGTGGTGAATTCACCTTTTTTATTTTTGATACTGGTCATTTGATTTCCTTCATTCCTTTTTTCTTAAATTTTATTTAAACCCTTAATTTCTGTGTATTGGCTTATAGGTGGAAGAGTGGTAAGGGTGGGCAATGGGGGTCAAGTGACTTGCCCAGGGTCACACAGCTGGGAAGTGTCTGAGGCCGAATTTGAACCTAGGACCTCCCATCTCTAGGTCTGACTCTCAATCCACTGAGCTACCCAGCTGCCCTCACTTCATTCCTTTTTTAAAATCAAACTAACTATGTTCTATTTTATTCATTTTTCATAAACCAATTCCCAGTCTTATTTATCAGTTCAATGGTTTTTGTACTTTAGATTTTTATTAATTTCTCCTTTTAGTTTCAGGATCTCTGATTTGGTCTACTTGGGGAATTTTAATTTGTTCTCTTTCTAGTTATTTTTAGTTGTATGCCCAAATTATTGACCTACTTTTTCTCTATTTTATAGATGTGTTGAGAGATATAAATTATCTCCTAAATACTGCTTTGGCTGAATATCACAAATTTTGATAAGTTGTCTCTTTGTTTCATTCTCTTAAATGAAATGGATTGTTTCTATGATTTGTTCTTTGACACACCCCTTTTTAGAATTAGGTTTCAGTTTCAAATTAATTTTAAGTTTGTTTTTCCATGGCTTTTTATTGATTATAATTTTTATTGAATTATGATCTCAAAAGGATGTATTTATTACATCTGCTTTTTTTGCATTTGATTGTGAGATTTTTATGTCCTAATACATGGTCATTTTTTGTGTACATGGCAGATACTGCTGAGAGAAAGGTATATTCTTTTCATTCATTTTTGTTGTTTTTCATTGTTTTTGTTGTTTTATTCATTGTTTTTGTTTATCTGGTTCTGAGAGGGGAAAGTTCAGGTCCCCCACTACTTTAATTTATTGTCTATTTTGTCCTTTCTTTTATTTAATTTCTCCTTTAAAAATCTGGAAGCTATACCATTTAGTGCATAGTTTAGTATTGATATTCTTCATTGTCTATGGTACCTTTTATCAAGATACAATTTCCTTCTTTATCTCTTTTAATAAGATCTCTTTTTTTTAGCTTTGTCTGAAATCATGATTGTCATCACTGCTTTTTTTTTTACTTCAGTTGAAGCATAATAAATTCTGCTCAAGCTCTTTACCTTTACTCTCTCTGTGTCTCTCTGCCTCGAATATGTTTCTTGTAAACAACATATTGTGAGATTTTTGTTTTTAATCAACTCTGAAATCTATCTATTTTATCAAAGAATAAAACAGAAAGGGGAAAAATAGTTATTTAGTAAATCTAACCAGTACATAAATTGTCTAATGCTATGATTTTAACATCCTCAGTTGTCCATGTAACCAAAGAAGTTTCAAAATGGAATAGGAAAAGTGGTACGGGACCCAAGAGAGGCCATTTTACTTTCAGGCTGATTGAAATAGGGAAACTTGATCTCAAAATAAAGAAAAAAAAAAGAGGAGGGTACAATATTAATGATGCAAAAAATGAATTCATTTTATGAATTGAACCTGCTCAGAAATAAAGATCCACCAATGGAAAATACATAATTCCAATGAAGAATAATATATAATCTGAAAAACTACATGAAAAGTCTTTTAATAATCACATAATTAAAATACTGAGTAATTATAGAGAATATAGTGATGATTATTGAAAAAATTATCAGAAATTTCATTTGTAAAATATGTCAAGTATTCTAATAACAGATTATAGAATCAAGTTATTAAAATTATTAACAATCTCTAGAAAAAACATTATGCTCTAATAGTAGGATTGAGACATTGGCTTTAGAAATGAAAAGCTTTTCTTGTGACTTTTTTGACTTTAATCCCTGTTAGGGCACTGAAAGGTTGAGAGCACTCCTATTAGTTTTATATAAAAGCCTTTGAGACTTTCACATGTTGCTGTATTGCAAATCTCTAAAAGACTAAACGCATGGAGTCATTATTTACTTACCTTATCCAAAGGAAAAATCAGCCTTGCCTGATGATGTATTCCCTTCACACTAGAAGATCATTGATTCATGTAAAGTCTATAAGTTATAGCTTACTAGATGAGCAATTTCAACATCATCTCATTTATTCAAATATCTTGGAAAGTCAGTTATATAGCATGAAGGAGATGAGCCTTTACCTACCTCTAGATAATCAAATTGAAAAATCAGATGAAGAATGGAAATAGTATTGGAGACGTTGGGAGAAAGAATTATGTTAATTTAATGCTGATGGAGCTGATAGTTCAGCTATTCTGTGAACCAACAGTGATTATGTAAGAAAAGTTCCTAAATTATTCATATACTTTGTTCTAGAGATCCTACTATAGATATACCCTAGGAGCTTAATAAGAGAAAGAAAAGACTAATATATGCAAAAATTAACAAGTAAGATATGGGAATAAAATATATTTCCAAAGACTTAGGAATGGTTAAACCAAAGGTGGCATTTAAATGAAACAGAGTATTACTAATGAATCATAAAGAATGAAAAAATATGAACACTTAGAGCATGGAAGATGTATATGATGTGAGGTAAAGAAAGCAAAGTCCAAAGTGGAATGTGGAAATGACTGTAAACATGTACATGTAGATGGCACAAAAAGCTATGGACTCGGGTCAAATAAGATGTCTAATATTGTTATCATATATTCAAAATTAAAGCAGTAAAAGCCAGTAACTACAAGGGTAGAAAATGGCATGTATTATTAGTTACAATTTAAAAATGAGGTGATTTTGTTTAATTCTTTTTGAAGATTGTAGGAGTTTTTCTGGCTATTGATTATGAAGTTCATATTGTATCAAAAGAAAATATAATCAAATAAATGAATGACAAGAGGAAGAAAAAAATTTATGTCCTTTAAGCTCCAAGGATCCCCAAATGTATTGTAAAACAATACTTATCTCTTTAAAATACTGTGGTACTGGTATTAATGAAATAGAATAAGAATAGAGAAATATAGTCTTTGATTTAAAAAATTTAAATTATATAATATATGTTCGTGGAATATATCATAATACAAATAATGTATAATATGTAAAACATAAAAATTTAAAAATTATGCTTTATAATTATAAAATTACAAACATTTGGGAAGGGGGTTCATTATTCAATATAAACACTTTTCAAAAAGTTGAATGACTTCATAGTAAAAAGTTATATTTTTTAGTTTATATATCTCATGGAGTATTTTGTAAAAAAAAACCAACTCTAATGATATTTATGAAATAAATATATTGAATCACATTTGTATATATACATATCTACCCTTTTATTATATAAACTTTATTTTATATAATTAAATTCATGTACTTTATTTAAATATTTATTTTGAACTTTATATTTGTACTTTAAATATGTAAAAAAGTATTTCCCCCTTTCCATAGTTGAAAAAACATATTTGTTTTCTTCCATTTTCAATCTTACCCTTAAAAAGAGGTAATTAATCTAATTTCAATACTATAATATGATTTAAGGTTTTACATATGTTTATATGTAATATATGAATTTTACATATATTTATATGAAATATATATTTATACAATAATTTCCCTAATAATTTTAATTTTAATTTCTCCAATGTTTTAATGTTTTAAAATTTTTTAAAAATTTGTATTTTTAGCATTTATACCAAATTAGACATCAATGAACACAGTGACCCGCTATGGGAGTGACCCAGTATGGAGGAGAATAAAGAACAGTAATCCTAGGCTGTGCCCTTCCTCTTTACAAGTACAAAATCCTTGATATTAACACTAAAGACCATGTGATGAGTGATGACAAATCTTTGCAGATTACCATGGATTTCCTAGTGTAAAGCAGAGCTGACCAGCTGGAGTAGCACCAGAAACATTGGAGCCTCAGTGTAGATGATACTTTTCTACACAGTCACCAATCCTCATCCTAGATCATCATCATCCACAGTAAGGTTGCTAAGAGTCCCTTGCAAACTTGTTTATAGCCCTACCCAGTGTCAGAATTGATACTGAGTTGCCCAGTCCCTCCACAAACTCAGACTTCCTGGACCTCCAGCCAAGAATAGCCATCCCTCCATCCCTGTAAGTCCAAGGTAGGACAGTAAATCGTTGCTCCTGTAGAGGCTTTTCCTTAGATACCACTCACTTCTTCTTAGAGACCTGGGCAATGATGCATAGTTTCACTTCCTTCTCTGGTTATAGATGAAGGCATCTCCTCATAATTCCATCCTCCTTTGATCCTTATGAAAAGGTGCCCCCCATGTTACAAATACCTATTTGCAAACTTGGTACTTTGCTTATAACAAGTTTGAAGGGCTTTATTATTTAAAAATTACAGTAAAAAAATGATTCGGTCCCTGGGGCCATTTCCCACTCCATTTCCTCTGAGGATCTGGGTATCTGGATCCCAATCAATGGCTTCCCTGCCAGGCTAAGTGCAATCCCTCTGTGCTGCAACCCATGTGCTTCTCTAGGGGCTGCCTTTGCCCCTTTGTGCCAAAGCAGATATGATGGCAGATAGCTCGGTCTCATATTTGTGCCAGTTCTCAATATATAGTCTTTGCTCTCAGATTTTAATCAGAAATATTAGATGAAAATAGTTTCCTCAGATGCCAGTTTCTGTTTTTATTTTAATTGTATAAGACATGCTTATACAAAAATTTTAAAATTTTATATAATCAAAATTATGCAATTATTTTATAATAATTAATAATTAGTAATAATTATGTAATAATAAATACAACTTATGTAACATGATTATATTTTTGAAAGTTACCATATTTGGCTGTTTTCATGTAAAAAATGGCCTTTTATTATTGAAGTTTTTAATCTATTTGGTGATTATTGTGATGTATGGTATAAGAGGTGGGTCTGAACCTATTTTCTTCCACACTGCTTTCAATTTTGCCTAGTAGTTCTTCCCACTAGGGAATCATTCCCCTTTATATTGTACTACAATTCCCATTGCTTCTGTATTTTGGTAAGCTAATCTGTTTCCATGAAGTCTATTTAAGTGGATAGATCCATTTCAGAATATGAACAAATATTCCTCTGACTATAAGGGGATAGTGACCTGAGGGTCAGTTCTCTTCCACTAATTTCAGTAAATTGATTTTTTCCTTGTTATCCAATTCTACATATTCCTTGAGGATTTTTTTTACATCATTGTGACACTAGGTCTAAGTAAAACTATTTTCCCCAAAATTTACTAAGGGATGTTTATAGAAGGGAGTCATATGTCAGCTTATAAAAAATTCTAATAAATGTTCTTATACACCAGTTCCACCAATTAAATGATCTCAGTGTGGATGTTATCTTAGATATTATTTTTAAGATCAAATTTATTTTTCCCTGTTGCATTTTTTGGATATTTTTGTGTATTTGTTCTTCTTTTATTTAGTTCCAAGATAATCCAAATATGAATTTTTAGAATCAAGCATTATCTCATTAGTACTGACTTCCACTACTACAGTGGCAGAAAGTAGAGGGAAAAAAAATTAAATGACCAAGGAATTTTGTATTAACCATATCATGGATTT
Organism: Gracilinanus agilis; assembly: GCF_016433145.1. Classification (NCBI taxonomy): domain Eukaryota; kingdom Metazoa; phylum Chordata; class Mammalia; order Didelphimorphia; family Didelphidae; genus Gracilinanus; species Gracilinanus agilis. The sequence continues at coordinate 50,963,775 of NC_058135.1, forward strand.
CTTACAAGTACCAGGTAATAAACCCAAATTCTTTTTTAAAAATTTTTTTTTATTTATTTTGTTAAATATTTCCCAATTATATGTACATCTTTTCTTTTATAAATTTTGTTTTTTAAAAATTAATAATTAATTTTCCTAGTTACATGTAAAAACAATTTTTAAAGATAAGTCTTAAAAATTTGAGTTCTAAATTCTCTCCTTTCTTTTTTCTCCTCCCCCTCCTTGAGATGGTAAGGAGTTTGATATAGGATATACATGTGTAGACATGCAAAACATATTTCTATATTAATCATGTTGTGAAAAAAAAAACACAGGCTAAACCTGCCCCCCAAGAAAAATGAAATTTTAAGAAGTAGGTCTCATTCTGCATTCGGATTCTATTAAGTCTTTCTCTGGAGGTCAATAGTATCTTTCAACATAAGTCCTTTGGAATTAACTTGGATCATTGTATTACTGAGAATTGTTAAGTTATTCACAGTTGGTCATTGTACAATATTATCTCATGTACAATGTTCTCCTGGTCCTGCTCATTTCACTCTGCATCAGATTAGTTCATGTAGTTTTTTCCAGGTTTTTCTGAGAGCATCCTGCTCATTGTTTCATATGGCATCATAATATTCTACTACAATCATATACCACAACATGTTCATCCATTCCCTAACTGATGGGCATCCCCCTCATTCTCAATTCTTTGCCACTACAAAAAGAGCTGTTATAAATATTTTTGTAAGTATGTCTTTTTTGTTTTGGAGGTATAGATGTAGTAGTGGTATTTGCTGGATCAGAGGTTTGTGTGGTTTTATAACCCTTTGGGCATAGTTTCAAATTGTTCACCAGAATCATTTAAACAGTTTGCATCTCCACCAACAGTGAAATAGTACCCCAATTTTCCCACATGCCCCCCAACACTTGCCATTTTCCTTTTTTGTCATATTAAATAATCTGATAGATGTGGGATGATACCTCAGAATTGTTTTAATTAGCATTTCTCTAATCAATAGTGACTTAGCCCATGTTTTAATTTGACTCAAGGTATCTTTGATTTCTTCTTCTGAAAACTGCCTGTTCATATTTTTGACCAGTTATTAGCTGAGGAATAACTTGTATTCTGACAAATTTGACTCATTTCTCCATATTTGATAACTTGGGTTTTTACTGGAGAAACTTGCTGTAAATTTTCTTCCCACTTTTGATTACTAACTGTGAATTTCACTCCATCCTCTATCTCTACTGTTTATCCTACTCTCTCTCTTTTCTTTTCACCCTGTCCATGCTCAAGTGTTTTGCTTATTTCCTTCTTCTCCCACTTTCCTGTTGAGCAAGATATATTTCTATATCCAAATGATTATGTATGATATTCCTTATTTGAGTATAATCCAATGAGAGTAAGGTTCAAGTGTTCCTCCCTAACCTCTCCACATATCCCTCTATTATAAAAGTTATTTAATGCCTCTTTTATATGACCTATTTTACCTCATTCTACCTTTCCCTTCTCCCTTCTCCTAAAGCATTATTCCTTCTTCTCATCCTTTAATTTTTGTATTTTATTCCATCCAATCTAATTCATGCTCATGACCTCTGACAATGTGCACTCCTTCTAAGTAACCTTATTATGATAAAATTATTAGGTGTTACAAGTATCATATTCCTATATAAAAATTTAAACACTTTAAATATATCAAATCCCTCACGATGTCTATTTAATATTTAGCTTTTTATGCTTCTCTTGACTCATATTTGAAAGTAAAATTTTCTATTCAGTTCTGGTCTTTTCATCAAAGGCCTCTATTTCATTTAATATTATTTTTTCACATGAAGGATTATACTCAGTTTTTGTGGGTATGTGATTCTATCTTGTAATCCTAGCTCCTTTCTCTTCAGAATATCTTATTTTAAGTCTTCCAATCCTTTTACGTAGAAGTTACTAAATCTTGTGTTATCCTGAGGATGGGTCCAAGATTTTGGGGTTATTTCTTTCGGGCTGTCTGCAGTTATTTTTTCCTTGCCCTGGGAGCTATGAGGTTTGGCTATACTATTCCTGTGAATTTTCATTTTTGAGATCTCTTTCAGGAGATCAGAGGATTATTTCAAATTCTATTTTATCATCTGGTTGTAGATTATATCAGGGCAGTTTTCCTTGACAATTTCTTGAAATATCTAGGTTCTTTTTTTGATCAAGACTTTTGAAAAGTTCAATAATTTTAAAATTGTCTCTTATATCTATTTTCCATTTCAGTTTTTTTATTGGGATATTTCACATTTTCTTCTATTTTTTCATTATTTTGATCTTGTTTGATTATTTCATGGAAGTGTTAGCTTCTACTTACCTAATTCTAATTTTTTTTAAAACCCTTACCTTCCATCTTGGAGTCAATAATGTGTATTGGCTTCAAGGCAGAAGAGTGGTAAGGGTAGGCAATGGGGGTCAAATGACTTGCCCAGGGTCACATGGCTGGGAAGTGTCTGAGGCCAGATTTGAACCTAGGACCTCCCGTCTCTAGGCCTGGTTTTCAATCCACTGAGCTACCCAGATGCCCCCCCTAATTCTAATTTTAAGATTTTTTTTTCTTCCATGACCTTTTATATCTCCTTTTCCATTTGATTGATACTACTTTTTAAGGTATTCTTTTCTTTACTGAACTTTTGTAAATCTTTTCCCCCTTCAATTTGACCAGTTATACTTCTTAATGAGTTCTCTTCAGTGGTTTTTGTGCATCTTGACTATTTGACCAGAAATGGGTTTTATTTTCTTTAGCATCTTTTTTGTGCCATCTTAACCAAGATTTTAACTCTCTCTTCCCCATGATTTTCTTGTATCACTCTTATTTTCTTTCAAAGTTTTCTTCTACCTCTCTTACTTAATTTTTAAAATCCATTTTGAGCTCTTATAGGAATTTTCCTTAGGCCTGAGACCAATTCACATTTTTCTCTAATGCTTTGGATGTGAAAGTTTTGAGTTTATTGTCTTTTTCTGAGTTTCCATTTTGATCTTCCCCATCACCATAGTAACCTTATATGATCAGTTCTTTTTTTGGTTGTTTGCTCATTTTTCAAGTTTATTTCTTAACTTTTAACTTTATTTTAAAATTAGACTATGCTCCCAGAGTGGAGAGGACATTATTTCAAGTTTCGTGTGTTTTGTTTTTTTTAATTTTGCTTTTGTTTTTGTTTGTGCAATTGTTTTCAGAACTTGTTCTGGGGTTTGTAAGTTTTCAGTTCTTTCAAGGTGGTATGATCTAAGGGGAAATGTGTTTACTAGTCTCCTTGACTGCCTATGCTCTGATCTGTGAGTGACTACAAGCACTCTTTTCTACCTTGGAATTGTGACAGGGTCCCTGTACCTCTGCTGCTACAAGTTCTGGCATGCTAGCCTCCACTCATGTGTCACATATCATATTTAATTCCCTTCTACAATCCCATATCAGTACTTGTTCATGCCAGCAAAATTGGTTCTAGTTCCCAAAGAAACCTGGTGCTTTCTAGGATTATGCCATCCTCTTTGCCTGTAAATCCTCACTTCGCTATACCCACTTATATTCTGTACATCTTTCAAGTACCTAGTTGAGTCTCATTTGCTCCATGAAGGCTTTCAAGAGCATTCCAGCTTTCCAAATTTTTCAATCATGTAAACTCATAAGGTTTATTGATGATATATACTTGGCACTTAATTGTATGATGCATAGAAGATACTCTTGTCTTGTACTTTCTATTTTTCTAATTCAGAATATTTTTAGGTGCTTAAAGTAAATAACTTGCCAATTGACTCAATTGGCAAATTATTTCTTAAGCAGCTACTATGAGTGAGTCTGATATAGTCAACCTCGATGCCAGGAAAAACTGAGTTTTTATTTTAACTAACACATATTAGCTCTGGGACTTTGAGCAATTCATTTTATTTTTTAGTGCTGACCTCAAGCTGTTTACATTCTATTGGACAGAAACAGCATGTTCATAGGTTCTTAAATAAAAGGCATTTATAAAATAAATACAACATGATATTTAGGGTGGAGGTGGGACTAATAACCTTTCCTCTTCAAAGGGGATTAGAGAAAGTAACATTTGAGCTGAACCTTGATGATAATAAAAGGTTCCAAGGAGGTAGGCATTTTAGGCATGAGGGACTACACTGTGTAAAAGAAAGTCAGAAGAAAGAATGTCATATGTTAGCATTAAATAAGTCAGTTTGGATAGAACATAAATCAAAAGATAATGAGTAATCACCTTGGAAAGGTAGTCTAGTGTCAGATTATGAAGGGCTTCAAATGCCAAACAGTTTTTCTTTAGTCCAACAAGTAAAACAGAGTTATTGGAGTTTCTTGATGGAATGGAAGTAGGGGAAACTAGATTTAAGTAGGGAAATTAGGTTATTACAAGGGTCTAGACTAGAAGTAATTAGGGCCTGAATTAGAGTGGTGGCTATTGTTATATTGGACCTCTGGGAGCTTGAAGATCACTTTTGATTGACAAATAAGTCAGTTGGATGGAATGTTCCCAGGGAGTCATGCGAGAGGCAGGAGGAGGGGCAGTTAAGAATCCTGAAAGGGTTCTGGGTCTTGGACCTGTGCTAAGGCTGGAGATCGGTGGATCCTGGTCTTGGAGTGAGAGGTGCAAACATCTCTCTCTGCAAATCTCTTCCTGTACTTGAGATACCGTGCCAACCTGTACCCGGCCACCACCTTGGTGTCTACTGCCCCTAGATATTAGGAATTACATCATCTAGATATCTAGGTTTCCCAGGGCCTGGGAGGGATCCAGAAAGTGGGCAGGAGACGAAGAAGAGGGTGGAAAAGGGTGGAAATAACTCAACTGTAAGGCTGAAGATCTATTGAAGAAGTCAAATATCCCAACAGTTTACCTACTCTGCTTTAGTCCTGGCCAGGCTGAACCAGAGGGAAGCTACATTGATTCTTCATCTGCCAGCAGTTGAGATTTCATTGGCAACCAGTAGAGTAGGGTCTCCTATACCACAGTCCTTTACCCTATCCTTCTTGTTAATATAAAGTTTAAAGTACTTTCTTAAAGCAGTGTCAAACTTGTTTTGGGAAAGGAGAAATCGCAGTCAGAATACAAGGTGTTATTCTAGCTAAAGAGCTCAGATCAATATATCAATTAACCCCAGGTGGGTCCTGAAGGGATACACATCTTAGACCTGAAAGGATCCTGCCTGGGCAACTGTTATAAGGGAGAAGGGTCATCTTATTCTCTCTATACATCAATTTACAATCTCAAACATATCAAGAGACTCCCAATAATTATTATAACACTATGCAAGTGAGAGAAGGAGATGGTTGTGAACCATGTTGAGGAAACAGAATTGGCAAAATTTGATGTGATTGAATATGAGGTAGTGGTAGTGGGGAAGAATGAAGACTCATGTATGACTTCAAGGTTCTGAACTTTAGAGACTGGTGCCTTCAATAGGAAGTTTAGGGGTGGGAAGACTGTGAGCTCACTTTTGGATATATTTTATTTGAGATGCCTATGGAGCTTCCAAATAGAAATGTTCATAGATAACTAAGGATGAAAAAGCAAAAAGCTCCATAGAGACATGAGGATTGGATATATAGATTGGAAATGATTTGCATGGAGATGAAAAGTTGAGATTCTCTAAGAAACCATGTAGAAAGAAAAAGAGAAAGTGACCTAGGACAGAATGCTGGAGTGTCAACAGAGGATTTTTTTAAATAGATAAAAAGGGAACTATGACAAAAAAGTAGTGCCATCAAAATCCATCCCAAACAAGGAGTGATCAATAAGGTCATTCTATTGTGAAGCCAAGTAGAATGAGGACTGGCTGAGAAAATATCATTTGATTTATCAATAATGTTATCATTGTAGACCTTGGAAAATGATGTTTCTGTCGATTTTAGCACTGTTAAAAAATAAGCAGGAAGTGAGAAAGTGGAGATAATGAAAGACATTTGTAAATAACTTTTTCCATGAATTTTTTAGAAGTTGTCAAGGAGAGAAATAGGACACTAGTTTAAGGGATAAAGAGCCAAGCAAATGTTTTATTTTCTTTTGTTTTTTAAGGATAGAAGAAATCTGGGTATACAGAGAAGAAATACATGGATAAAGATAATGTGAGGAATTAATAGAGGGGTGAATGATCAATGGGGCAATGTTTAGGAAGAGATGTGAGAAGATGTGATGGAGTATACAGAGAGAGGACTGACATTGACAATGAGAAAGTCCATCTCATTCCCCAAGAGTAGAGCAAAAGAAAAGAGAAGGGGGATTATGATGAGATTATTTAATGTATGGAATTGGGCAGGGCAGGCAGCTCAGGGGAGATGTCCTCAGTAAAGTAAAGTTTGAGATCTGGCATATTGCTAAGTGAGAGGAAAGAATGTGCCATGTAGGTAGATTTGAGAGAGAGAGAAGCTTGCCACAGACGCTATGGAGAAGAGCATATCTTACAACATGTGAGGTCCAGATGAGATTGGATAAGATACATTTGTAGTGGTCCCAGTCACTAGAGAGTGGTGCTGGGCAGCTAAAAAGCAGAAGGAGAGAAGACTGATAGAGGGAATAATTCAAAGTCCAGTTTTGGAAAGGGATGAGTAGTGATGACACATGGGGACAAGAGAATTAAGGGTAAAGAGCACTGGAAATTTAATGTGGTAAACCTTTTAGACCTTTTAGGACAGAATTTTCAAGAGTAGAAATGGAGACCAGAGCAGGGGTGATGTGTGAGAAATCAATGAGACATGGAGAGTCAAGGTGAGGTAAGAAGGAGGAAAGCCCAGTGGAGAACTGAAAGTGTAGTGGGTGAAGGATGAAATGACTGGGGAAACAAGGTTCAAACTCCAGAGGATATTAATTTATTAAGTAATGCATAAGCAATTGCCCAACAAACTTCCTTAACTTAGGGTTGGACCCTTAATATTGAGGGAGACAGAGCTTTACACATTAACAAAATCAAATAAGGCCAATTAATTAAAAGGAAACAATACAATATTAGGTAATCTTATTTTAATTGGAGGAAGACTTGGGAATTTCCAAATTAGGATGGGGAGAGCAAACAGGTGTGTTTTCTTGAAATCAGAAAAGGAGGTGCCCTATTCCCTTCAAGTGTCTATATCCAATCAAAGGTAAATGGAAACAATGTCTGATCATAGGGAGCCAGTTTTTAAATAGGACATATGGGTTGTTTGAGATGCACAATTATGAGAAACTCCTTACATTAGTCTTAGGGTCTGACTGCAGTTCTGGCCAGTATAACTTAGATCTTGGTTAAGGGTCTCTAAACAGCAGGTTCAGGTGATCCAATTTCCTAGTCATACAGGCTAGGTTCAGACAATGCAATATGTTTTTCTCCCAATTCCCACAAGTGAATAAAATTTTCTCACAAGACAAAATTTAGACTAGACTCATAATTGGATAGAAAGGGAATTGAAGTAGCTCCAGAATTGAATTACAAGATGGAGTCAGTGTGGTTCACTTAATTCCTACCATTAACCACTTGCTGTTCTAATCCCCTCAATTTCCTCAGAAGGCAGGAGGATATGATCATACAGAGAAATTTAAGTTCTGTATTGAAAGGGTAGAATATCTATGGTGATGCTGAGGTAAAAGATATGGCCACTCTGTGTGTGGTTGAGATGGAGGGAAGATTAATTTTTCCTATTCATAATGCAGAGTTGAACTAATTCACCAAGGGTTCAAAATAGGAAAGAGAGGAGAATGTTTCCAATGTAAGGATGATAGCTTAGAAAAGAAATGAGGGGAGGAGGGAAAAGAAGACACAATGAGAATGAAGATCAGAGTTAGGGGTCACAAGAAGTGGGGAAAGATGGGACTGATAAAAGATTATATATTCAGATAAAGGAATTTTAGGGTTCATGAACATGGAAACAGAATCCTTGTGGATGATGACAATATTAAAGGCATGATTACCTCTGTGAGTATCTGATATAGAGTGGAGGAAGAAGTCATATTAATTGAATAGATCAAGGAACTGGGAAATTAGTTAAGGTATTTGCATCAATATGTACTTATTCTATCAGTCAACAAGCATTTATTAAAAACATACTGTGTGCCAATCACTGTGCTAAGCACTGGGAATTCAAATATATGGAAAAAGAAAGAGAGTCCCTGCCATCATTCTAATGGGGAAAGACAACCCATATAAGGAAGATTAAAGGGGAGAGAGGGATACAAGGACGTGATGGAGAAGTCCAGAAAATATAGAAGATTTCTCATTAGCCTGAACTTCTCTAAAATTCTCCCTCATGTATCTCTCCCTCCTTCCCTCCTTTTCCCTCTCTCTTTCTCTCTCTCTCTCTTTCCATATATATACATATACATATACATATACATATACATATACATATACATATACATATACATATACATATACACACACAATCAAGCACATATACATATGCATATATATGCCTGGTAGCATAGGAAAAATTTTGGGATAGAGAAAAACTCTGACCTCATTGCAGGAGGGAGAATGATGCAAAGGGAGTTGATGGTTATCTGCCAGTGATAAACTGAGCGATAAGTTTGTATAGCATAGACCTCAAAAGAGGAGAGTTTTCTGAATGAGGAAGAGGAAAAGCCTGTAAGTTCCAATGGGTAGTGAGGAGTGTTTAAACTTCCCCACTTTGACCCATTGAGTAGGAGCGGGTATGTGGAAAATGCCATCCTGTTCTGAGAAAGTTGATGAAGGAATTAATGTCATTAAGAGTGATTCAGGTCTCAGTCAGGGCTAGAAGATGGAAGTATGAGAAAATAAGAGGTTTAAGATCAAAGAAAGCTTGTTAATGGAGCAGACACCTCAGAGGGCATAGTGGAAGGGGCAGGTAGATCTGGAGCAGGATTTAGGTATACGGTTAGGAGGATGAGAGTAAATCATCAGGCAGTTGGAAGTGGGAAAGAGGGCTTATAAATAGGCATGAATTCTATGGAAGCTAGGTCTCTCTTTCCTCCAAGGGGGAAGCAAACACCCTCAGGTGCTGAAATCTCTAGAGACCTCCCTCCCACTTTTCCAGAAGAGGAAAAAAACCAAGAGATACAATGCCTTTAAAATCAAGATAATCTTTATTAAGCAAGGACATATACACACTTTGGAGCAAATTGGTCTAGTACCAAAAAGCACTCAAAGTATAGCTAAATGGCAGCTACTTTTCCAATTCTAATTTCTAATTCTTTTCTAATTCTTAGTTAAGGGAGGAAGGAAAGGGGTTGGAAAGGGCTGATCAGATCTGGGGTGGTATGGGTGGAGAGTCCCCAGGTACAGGGTGATGGATTCCCAAGTGCAAGAGGAAACAAAGACAACTCTGGTATATATTTTTAGCATGAGACATAAACATATGAGGTGACTCAGTCTCAAGGTTTCAGCAATACAAAGACCCGCTGAATTGTAGGATCAGATGTCCCATAGTTGAAGCCAAGTGATACACTCAATCAGAGGCAGAGGTTGTGGGACCAGAGTTTCTAGAAACTCTGTGACCAGAGATGCCACATCTCAGATCAGACATGTTTACACAAAGCATGAACCTTTTGGCTAGCTCATCCCAGAGAGACCATGAGAGCTAGCATGGAACAAGCCAGAGGCAGGTGGAAACCAAATTCAGTCTAGTGTCCCAGGACTGAGATCTGATTTCTAAGGTCGTTACCTCAGCCAGGCTGTAATATTCAAAGATAGTTTCTTCAGATTTCTCTGGGTCCCAAAGACAAGCAATTTCTCCAAATCCCTTTGAATCCTAGGTAAATACAATCAGTCTTACACATTCTCATCACACAGATAAGGGCAACTTGAGATAGTTATCAAGATAATTGACATGTCTTTATGTTTGTATATTCATAGATAACAAAGTTCTAAATTACTGGTATGAGGAAAGTAGAAGGGGTTAGGAGTGTAGTAATGATAAATGAATGAAATAATATTATCCTCTCCCAAAGTTCTAACTTGCGGCAAATATTTTCTCTTATGAGACCACAGAAGACCCACATCAAAGCAGGTTAGAGTAGGTGAAAGGAAGGTCCTGGAAACTGAGAGTTCATTTGGGAGGCAGGAAAGGGCTGGTATAGGTAGGTCTAGCCAGAGACATCTCTGAGGAGCTCAAACAAAAGTCAGGAGGTGGATGGCAGAGTCTTCTTCCTGGGCAGACCATCCAGGTCCAGCAGGAGAAGTTTTTGGCAGCTAAGACTCTTGAGGCTAGGCATACTATATTATATTCCTTTGTTATCACTTAGAACATTTAGCATTTTGCTGGGTATATACTAATATCCATAAAATTCTTCTTGACTGTCCAGAATAAAATATTTCTCAAGATTCATTTAGTTCCTCAGCATTAGCTTTTTAAAAATATTTCAATTTTTAATTTTTTAATATTTCTCTTCTGTCTTAGAATCAATACTAAGTATTGGTTCCAAGGTAGAAGAGCAATAAGGACTAGATTGGTGATGGCAAACCTATGACACACGTGCCATCACTGACACACGTAGCCATTTTCAAGAAGTACAGAGAAGTCCGGGGCCACATGCCGAGGATGAAACATTTGCTGTAGTATAGTGTAGACATTCTGTGCACTATAGATGACAATTCTACCTATATTAATTTACCTATTTTGGTTTATTAAATACAGTTATATATTATAATTATACTTTTTGTTATTTAAATTATAAATATCATGAAATTATGGTTTTTTTCTCAAAGTGACACACTTTGAGTTAGGCTCCATTTTTTGGCGAATTTTGACACACCAAGCTCAAAAGGTTGCCCATCACTGGGCTAGACAATGGGGGTTAAGTGACTTGCCCAGAGTCACACAGGTAGGACATGTCTAAGACCGGGATCTCCTGATTCTCTTCCCCCCAAGCCACCTTGCTGCCTCTTTGGTATTATTTTTGGATAGCATTGAAATGGGCTGGTCAAAAGCCTTGGGTATAACATGTAAACATTTCCAGATGCTCATATGTCAGTAAATCCAGCACCTATGAGCGCTTCAGGATGGGAATTCATAGTGTGTGAACTCACTCCACTGACCCAGATTGCAATGCCACCTCGAATGTGTACTCTTATTACTTGACTTGCCCAAGGTCATACAGCAAGACAGTGTCAGAGGAGCATTTTGAACCAGGTCATCCTGATTTCAGGTCTAGAGCATGATCCATTGTTAGGCTTTCTCTCCTTATCTGTATGTATAAGTACAAATTAATTAAATTCTTGGCAGAAAAAAGACCCATTTCAAATTGGGCTATTATAGATCAAATTGATTGCATTTGGGAAATTATACATTATTTTTAGTAGTCCCAAATGGCTTGGTACCAGATAAGTGTACATGTGCATGTATTTGATGAGCATACAAACATTCACACACATGACTAGATATGTATGTGCATGTCAGTGTTCCTGTTTATGATTATATGCATGTATACATGTGGATTTATGTATTTACACATGATATTGAAATATATACATATGTTTAACCACTTATGCTTTTCCAGGGATGCTACATAACTGAGAACCATAAAACACCAGAATCATGACAAAGTCAGTGGAAAAACACATGAATAGACAGCAACAGATTAGCAGTTGATGAGCTGTCCACAAGACATGTTGCAAAAGTTATTGTCCTGTTGACAGAGATGACTGGAAAAGGAAAATAATAAGGTATAGCAGATGGATAGAATTTGAATCTGGTTAGCACCTCGTCAATCATTCAGTCAAGTATGTATTATGTGTCAGGCACTGTGCCAGGCTACGTGCAGGAAATATTAAAGAAACTAGAAAATTTTCTCACTGTGTCCTTCAAGTTCTTCAAATACCTTAAAAAGAGGACTTTAATGTCTCTTTAATACAATAGTCGAATCATTCACATAGCAATATTTGTTCGTTGCTTGAAACATAGGATTTTGTGCCTACATTTCTTTCTTTTCCTTTCTGCAATTCAATATAATTACATGACATCTCTATTAAAATTACATTTTTTAAAAAAAGTAGTCATTTGCCTTCTAATTTATCTCCTTGATATTGTATTTGTTCTTGTCAATAACAGATTGTGCTCTACATAATAAGATATTGGAAAAGCCCAGCTAATAAGAAATGGAAAGCAAAAATGAATTAAACAGCAATATATTTTTTAGCATTTTATTGTTAAAATATGTTATTTAATTTTTTTTCATTTTTATTACATTGTAGGGAAAAACCTCCTGCATTTTAGTCATTTGATGCATGTTGTCATTTTACATTCCAAATAAAGCAATCTATTCTTTTTACATTAATGGCATGGGACGAAATGAGGCATTTGCAAGTGTTGCTTAATCATATCTCATCTTCAATATGAATCAAGAGGAAATTACAAAGAGAATTATGTCCTTCTGCAATTAGGTGGTTGCTTGGATCAATTTTTTTTCCTTTGGCTAAACAATGTTTGAGGGGATATACACTTTCAAAGCTTTCATTCCATGAAGAATATAAAGACTAAAAAAGAACTAAATAAGTACAGGTGCCAAAAATTAAAGAATAAAAGTCTAGAATAGAAGAAAGGGAAGCTAAATAATGAAGAAAATGAGGCAAAGAGAATGTTTTCTCTTGTCTTTTTTTGGTGGTGGTGGTGGTGAGTTGGATCTGTGATTTATCAAAGGCTGTGATTTCCAGGGTGAAAACTATTTCCACAAATATAGTTCAGGAATTTATCTACAATTTATATTTTTAGAAAATTTTCTTGGAGGCATAGAGTTAAAATTACTTGACTATCATGTTGCAGCTAATAAATGCTAGAGGGAATATTTTACAACAAATATTTTGTATCTTTTATAGGGAAAAGGGCATAGTTAAATGAGAAGTCAGGTGAAAAGGAAGAAATAAAATACAGAGAGAAATGGGTGATGCATTCCTACCAACAACATTTTGTATAGTCTCTTAACAAAGTGGGCAGCAAGGGGTGAAGTTTGTCATGGGAGACTAATGTAAGAAGGGAAAAAGGGTTTTGGTTGGATATTAATATTTAAATGAGCAGTCACCAAGTGATCTCATTATCACACTAGCATAAAAGCAATGGAAAGAAGGCAATAGATTAGGAAGGAAGAATAAAAACATAAAAGAAAAAGCATTGAGAATTAGAGAAATAGGAAAAAAAGGACAAAAAAGACCATAGAAATAAGAGCAATAATAGTTAACATTTATATAGGGCTGACTATGTGCCAGGAACTGATGTGTTTTACAATTATTATCTCATTTTATCTTCATGACAAGTCTGGGAGGTAGGTGCTATCATTATCCCCATTTTATAGAAGCAAACAGAGGTTAAATGACTTGCCTAGGAGCCCACACCTAAGAAGTATCAGGTCAAATCTGTTCCCAGGTCTCTCTGGCTCCAGACCTAGCACTCCATTTTTGCATTTCTTCGGTGCTAGAAATGATATAACAAACAAAAAATCACCACCACCACCAAAAAGGAAATGCTATTTCTTTGAACATAAGTAAGAAAACTGACAAATCTTTAACTAACCTGATCAAAAAGAAGAGGAAGGAAAATGAAATTACCAAAATAAAAATGGAAAAAAGATGAAAACAGAGTAAACACAAATAATTATTATCAGAAACTATTATACACAATCTATATAAGAAAACTGAAAATTTGAAAATATTTTTCAAACACATGATACAGAAATTAATAAAAGAAATATGAAATCTTAAATAACTCTAAACTCCTAAATGCAAGTTGAATAAGCCATTAAATAACAAAAGAGGAAAAAGATTTGGTTTCAATGTTGTTATTGTTTTGTTGTTTCCTCATTTTCAAAAAGGACTAGTGACATCATGGTTTGACTTATTCATGAATTGGATTGAAGTGAGGCAGAGTCTCTTCCACAGTCATCAAAATAAAAAAATTCAAGATGACTGATGATGGCTTGGGATGCTATGGATGACCTTGGCATCTTCAATGTCTGACCAATAATTTGCTTGAGCTTCCCTCAAGGCTGTTGGAACAAATTGTTCTCATCTGTCTCTTTCACTGGAGGAATTCTTTATGTGCTGGAGATAGACATAACCTTAAATCAGTAATGGGTTTAAAGCCCTGTTGAGTATGGCTGCTTTTCATACCATAGCTTCTTGAAGCCACAGGTAGGATTAGGGTGACAGGTGGACACTAGTGGTGGGTAAGCATCCTTGAAAAGGGCTAAGCAAGTCCTCACACCACATTCAAATGAAAGAACAATGAATACTTATGCTTCACAAATTGTCCTTTAAAATTGAGAAAGAAAGTACTCTAATAAACTCTTTTTATGAGATAAAAAGGGTCCTAATATTTAAATCTCAGGGGGACAAAACAAAAGGGAGACAGAACCCAATAATCCTAAAGGAAATTGACATAAAAAAGTTTTAACTAAAATCTTAGCAAAAATTATAGCAACATATTCAAGAAGTTACTAATACAAGGTATACAAGGATGAATTAACATTAAAAATATTTTTATTCTAAAACATTAAAAATACAAGTGCTAAAAACATATGATTTTGAAATATAACGGACATATCTATGCTAAAAACTAGAGAAAGCCAGATAGTAAAGGGTGTTTTTTAGTCTGGAAAAAGTGTTCATCTAAAAACCAAAAGAAAAAAAAAGATAAAAAACAAAAGCAATAATAATAATAACTAATATTTAGTTGTCATTTTGGGGTTTTCAAAGCACTTTATACATTTTATTCTTACACCACCCTGAGAAGTGGGTACTTTTATTATCTCCGTTTCACAGAGAAAGGCTATCTGATTTTCTTTAGGATCACCTGGTGTGACCAATGCCTGAAGCAAGATTTGAACTCAGGTTTTTCTTACTCCAGGAAGATCTGTCTTTGAAACCTCTTGAATTTATTAAGTGTATTGTCAAGGTTGTCATTAAGTTCTCTGAGTTTCAAGTTACTCTTCTGTTAAATTGAGAAAGTAATTCCTGTAGTATTTAATTCACAGTGTTGCTTATTATAAGGCTTATATGAGATAATCTATATTATGTCAGTTTATTATTTTTTATGATAATTTGAATCTCTATAAAGCATATGAAATAGTTTTAAAAATCTTTTGAGGGGCAAAGAAGAAGGAAAGGAGCATTTATTCAGCACCTTTTATGTACCAGGCACCATGCTAAGCACTCTAAAGTAGTATCTCACTTGATGTTTACCACAACCTTGGGAGTGCTATTATTATCCCCAATTTACAATTGAGAAAATTCAAGCAAGCAGAAATTAAATGATTTGTCCACTATCACACAGGTACTATGTTTCAGAAGTTGGATTTGAATTCATGTCCTTTCAACTCCAGGTCCAAAACTTTTGCCACCGTGAAAATAAATACTTTTGAAGAAGCATGCAGAATAAAAATAAATGTTCAGTTTACAATTTTGAAAAAAACCTCCCTAACATATTCAAAGTTTTCCTCTGGTGATGGCAGTATAATCTATTAGATAACATGATCTAAGAAAATGGTTGTGTCATGTAGTGAGAATAGAAATAAAATAAAGAGACCATACAAGAACATAAATGGCATCCAATGGTTCCAGAAGAAAGGGTACCTAAAGGTATGTAGACTGGAAACTTTCTAAAGAGGATTAAAGTGAGCAAGTGTAGTACAATGGAAAGAACTCTCATTGTAGAATGAGAAGGGTCTCTAATTCTATATATATGGCCTTAGGCAAGCCACATAATCTTTCTTTGCCTCCGTTTCCTCTCCTGAAAAATTAGAGGGTAGAGCAAGATGACTTTTGGTGGTCCCTTCCATCTCTGGATGTATGAGCCTATGGCAGGGACCAGGGCTGTAAAAGATGAAAATGTGTTAATGGGTTGCAAGCTATGGCTTTGGAAGGAATAGTCACATTAATGAGATAGTGGGCCATAAAGATTTTAAAGCAGAATAGAACTTATTTAACCCACGAATCTACTTACAAAAGGGCGGAACACTTCTTTTTTAGTGTTTATTGCATCCTGACTCCATTTGAAGAGAAACGGAAAAAGGAAGGTAGTGAGAGATGTTAGCATCTTTACAATGAAAATTGCCCCCCGCTGATAAATTGTTCAGGGTCATGTCTGCAGACCTTGGGGACGTAGAAGGTAAAGTAGCTCCTGGCTATTATTAATTTGAAAATCTTAGCAGATGTGTATGGAGATTGGGTTTTAATTTGGAAGTCTTAGGGGGGAGGTAAATCTTTTGTGCCGGAAGAGCCTGTTAATTACATAAAGGATATTACCTGTGTGCTATCAGAGGTCACTAAGCATCCTTAAAGTCCGCTTGTCAGTTGCACTAGAGTAAAAGCCTCTCTGTTTTAAGGAGGTTCTCACTGACTTCCAGTAATTTAGTGAGTGTTAAATTTCCGCGTTTCTAATCTGTATCAGAAAAATGCACTTGTCAGTGGGGAACAAGATTCAATTAAGGCAACAGATAATTCTTTCTTCTCTGTGAGACTGGGGAAAGAGGAAGAATAAAGTGTCTAGATAGACAGAGCAGGAGAATTAAGGACAGGTGGCATTCTTGTTGGACTTAAAAGGTTGGAAAATATTCAGGAGATGAAGGAGAAGGAGGACATTTTAGGCACACGAAACAATGGTGAGCAAAGGGACAGGAGTGGGAAACCATTTCCTTCTCTCCATGCACTTTTTTTGTGGTCAAAGTCAATGACTTACTTGCTGTAGGAAGCTTTCCAGGGTGGAAAATTCCTCTCCCAGTGTAATATTCAGCTTATAGCATATATAGAAACTTGCCTAGGGCATTGAGAAGTGAAGTGATTTAAATTTTTGAATCTTTGCATCTGAAATTAGTTCCACTCACCATTATCCCTGTTCTTCTGTCTTTACTAGCTCTTCCAGGTCTGCCTTGATGTTCAAATACTCTTTTTTTAAAAACCCTTACCTTCTGTCTTGGAGTCAATACTGTAAGATGGATCAAGGCAGAAGAGTGGTAAGGGCTAGGCAATGGGGATTAAGTGACTTGCCCAGGGTCACACAGCTAGGAAGTGTCTGAGGCTCAAATATTCTTATTGCAGCATCATTTTTTATGATGTTGTATGAAATATCTGTGTATCTATATAAACATGTCAATTTCTACATATATTTCCTATTCTCTGCCTTATCAGGAATCTAATGATCTTATTAGTTTACAAGTTGCTAAGGTGAGGGGGACCTTTTTAAAATTTTGTGTTTGAGTGCCCCATGTTTCTTAATTATGTCATGGTTCACAAGCAAAATTATAATAAAATCTTCCTCATAGTCTATTTTCAGGAAAGAAATGAGAAAGCAGGTGAATTGCTCTTTATGTTGCCTGAATCTGAAAAGTTATGACTACCAAAAAAAGATGGATAAAAGTGTAAATAAGAGTCCATGGAGGAAGAGTCTCTACAACAATGAACTCCCTATTGTTCCTGTGTCAATTCAATTGCTGTGTCAAACCTTCAATTGCTGTGATTAATAAGTTACCCTTCCCATATTTCTGTCAAGATATTTCTTCTTTCATTCATAGACACTGTCTGGTTTTTTATGTGCCTTCATTTTTGTGATTTTGGTTGCTGTGTTATTGTCAATGAGAGAGGTACAAAAGGTTGAAGAGATTTATGGTGGACTTTGGGTGTGAAGATTTTTTTTAAATGATAAAGGACTTTGATAATAACATCTATTGGATTGTGTTGGGGGTTTTTTTGGAGTGGGGGGACTATGTTATGTAATTTATTAGACTTTCCAGCTTGAAATTAGAATTTACAGGAGACAACTAAAATATTGAATTTGGATTCAGGAGATCTGGATTTGAATCTCCCCTGAGATGCTAGTGTTCATTGTATGATTATGGGTAGGTAAATTAACTCTTTAGAGCCTCAGTTTCTTCACTTCTAAAATGGGGATAATGATGCTCACTCTATTTACAACTGTTTTGATTAAAATTCTCAGGAGACTGCATATTAATTTATAATTATTTATTAGTAAGAGTTAGAGAGATAAAAAGAGAATCACATGAAAAACTGACATACCTAATTAATGTTTGCCACTCTACCACTCCATTCACAAGATTCTCCGGCTTAGAAAAAAAAAAGCCTGTATGTCACTCCTTCTATTCTCTTTGGTTGGACAGACTTGACATCAATCTGGGTCAGAGCCAAATCTTCCAGATGCCAGGAGCCAAGGACCAGTCTCCCCTGGGAGCCAGGGAGCCACGAGACCTCTGGCATATTATGAGTGCCTGCTCACCCAGTTGGAGGGTGGGACTGATACTGATCAAAATGGGTTTTCAAATGGAATAAAGGGGTACAATTTATATTAAATTCATACACCCTCATGGGATTGTTGTGAGAAAAACAGAATTTAAGTTTAAATTATTATTATTATGCTAAAAATTTGTCTTATATAATAACTATCATGAAATAAAAAACTATCTTTGTCAGTTGACAATTATTTGTTGATAGGAAAGTCAGAATTCTACTTCAGGGTTTATTGAGGACTCAAGGCAGTATGAAATATAGATTTCTTTTCTAATTTATCACAAAATATTAATTCCACAATAAAATGACAAAAATCATTGAACATCAAAGCAGACCCAGAGGAGATGAAATTGTAAAGTATAGTAGAAAGAGGTCATTTACTAAATAGGTTAAATGGTATAACTTCAGAAAACAGCTAATTTTAAAATTAATTATTGGTATCCTCTGTTTTCATATCACTTAAATTTCCCTGGTCCCTTCCCATATGCTCTATCAAGAAAGAGACCCTCATAAATATTTTTTAATAAAGAAGAAAAATCAGCAAAACCAATAAATACATCACCAAAATCATAGCTATAGACACCCCTAAAGGAGTAGAAGTAGATATATCATCTCATATCTTTTCTCTGTGGGACAATGCTTGTTGGTTGTAATTTTGCAATACTCATTTGCAGTTGCTTTGTGGTGGCTGTTCATTCCAAAGGGAATATTATTGTAGTCATTGCATATATAATTAGGAGACCATATTTCAACTTCCTGATCTACTACTAACTAATTAGCTATGTGACTCTGGATACATATTTAGACTTGAGTTTTCTCATCTTTAAAATGAGGAAGTTTGGATTTGATCATCTGTAAAGTCCCTTCCCAGCTCACTGTCATTAAAAATAAGACTTGGAAGCTTGAATGGGATGATTAGATGAAGAGGATATGTTTCAGAATTTTCTAAGAGATATAAAAGAGAAGTTACAGTCAGGAGGAGGAGATGAATCAATCAACGAATCAAAGAATATTAAGTATCTACTATATGCCAGGCTAAGTGCTACTATATGTACTAAGTATTTGATGATAAGATTTTTATAAATCTAATTTCCAGAAGAAAAAATATGTGACTGAAAAAAATTATATCTAGTGGGCAATAATAAAAGTAATGTTAGAGAGGTAGCTAGGTAGTGTAGGGCTTGTATCCAAATTCCCTTCTTTTCCTCTTAAAGCTAATCCCTGAAATATATTCTATCCCTTACCTTACTTCTTATAGTAGCTCAGTGACTAGAGAGCCAGAGGCTCAGGTTCTGAGTTCAAATATGACCTCAGGCACTTCATAGCTGTGTGACCTTGGGTGACTCACTTAACCTCAATTGTTTAGCCCTTAGAGCTCATCTCTTAAAACAGATTCCTAGTATTGATTCTAAGACAGAAGATAAGGGTTTTTAAAAAGCTGGGCTAAAGTTTGGAAGCAATGGAAAAGTTACACACACATTTGACATGCCCATCATAACCACTTTCTTTCAAAATTCAACTCAGTGCTCACTTTTCCTTTGATATTTACTTGTTGGCTGATTAACTGAATCCCAGAGTTCTGTGGATTGCAATTTCCTTACTATGGCAGCTGTGAATAGATCTGAGACTAAGGGCATTTCAAAATTATCATAGTTGTTTAATTTTATAGTATGCCCCCAAAATCTTAGTGTTGTAGGTACTAGATGCATAGACTTTAAACTGGCCTCATTTTCTAAGTAATTCACTTTACCAATGAAGAAATCATGGTCATTTCTGGCTATTGAAAAAAAAAAGTCATATACTTCTCTTTCCTTCAGAACAATATTATACAAAAAATGGTCATCTGAATTCTATTTGTAAGTCACCACAGGCTTGTTTATTAATCCAGAGGCACATTACTATTCTTCTACCTCTCTAAAAGTTTCCTCACATACAAATCTCTTGGCTGTGCTGTTAGGTGGTATACCTTTAAAAACATTTTGAGTGAGGTTTGAATAAATAGGTTATTAGTATATCTGTAGAAACAAGTTTATTTTTTAAATAAAATGAAATGGAAAAATAAAATAAAATAAACAAAATAAATAAATAAATGCAAAACAAACAAACAAATAAATAAGTGGCTGAATGGATGGAATAAAATAAATAAATAAAAAGGAAAATAAAAATAAAATGAAATAATTTTATTTGTATAGCACTTAAATTTCCCCCAGTTCCAAAAGAAAGTCGTCATGAAAATTCCCAATATTTTTAATGGTTAATCATCAAAAACTAATATTATCCCCCCCCCCTCCAAAGCAAATTGTATTAGGGAAGAATTAGCACTCTAATGACCGTTGGGACTCTCCCATTTGCTTGGCAAACTTTCCATATATGTTGTACATCCTTACCTGAATTAGAGTATGAATTCCTTGAAAACAGAGGCTGTCTTATTTTTCTATATGCATCCTCAACACTTAGCAGAATGCTTTGTATATAGTAAGTACATAATAAATGTTTTGTTTCTTTATTTCTTAATTAATTCGCTACAGTTTGTTTAGCCATTTCCTAATCAATAGGCCTATATATGTTATTTACATAACATATATATGTTTCTTCTTTGTTATCACAAAAATGTTGTTATAAATATTTTAGCATATTTGGAGATGTTCTCTCTCTCATTGACATCCTTGGGTTCTTGGATACATCTAAGTTATGTACACATGCCAGTACATTTCCTTCTTTATTATGGTATGATAATAAAGTTTTATGATCTTCCATGCTAATTTAGGTAAACAGTGAGAAATATTAATGAAAACTAAAGCAATAGTTCCCCTCAAACTACCCTAGAATTGTTGATAAACTTATTGGTCAGAGAAAATTTTCTCCTTGAGTCTAAAGTTGTAATATCAGCTCTGTTATTATATCTCCTTTCCCTAGAATGACTACAAAAGATTGTCAATGCAGTGTTAAGATTTTGTTTTTGTATTTCTTGATCTTTACACAGAAGAAGTGGAGGCCATTCTGAGTGAGCTGTAATATGCCTAACAATAGGATCTCTGGGTCAACATGTAGATATTTTAGTCAATTTCTTTGCATTGCTTTCCAGAATGACTGTAACTCATTCATGGCTCCCCGAAAAATGCATTAGTGGGTTTCCCTCCCCTCCTTTCTACATTGTGTATGCCTATCTTTTGTTGTTTTTTGCAAATTTGCTGAGTTTGAGGTGAAATGTCAGAGTTGTTTTGATTTGGTTTTCTCTTATTATTAGTGTAAGAATGGATTTGAATTTGCCTGATTTTATTTTTGATGAATGATAGATAGCTCAGATTGGTTGAATCAAAGAAACAGAAATGCATTTTATTAGGGTCTATATTCCTCATTCAAATAGTCAACATCATTGTATGAGAATGAGGCATGCCATAAGCACCTTGAATAAAGGGAAGAAACTGTCTCAGACTCAGAACTAGATGGAGAGTTTCTGGGCTTCTGGGTTTGAAAGGTTGGAGCAATCATGGCATTCTTTGAATACTTTTGAAGAGTAAAGAGAGGCCTGAGCTATAACAATGAAGGAAAAAATTCAGTAGAGTGACTGCATTTGCAGGCATCTCAGAATAGAAGACTCTGGTCACAAGAAAAAGTCAGCTTTTCCCCAACTTCTCTTCCCAATGTCTATCTATGCAAAGAAACTATAATTTAATCTGTTATTTAGTTACTCAAATTTCTAGTAAACTCCATTTTGCCTCAACCATAAAGAGTCCAAGAGACTAGCTAGAGATAGCTATTCTCTGCCTAAATATTTAGAAATTTCCTAATTGGGATCTCAGAGAAATTGTGATTGAACTCAGAACTTTTCATCTAAAATAAAATCTGTACTGCCATAGAGAAGAAAACTAAGTAAACCTTAAGGGGCATTATATTGCACTTGATAAGCTAGTCATCATAAAGAACATTACATTAGTTAATTAGAACATTCTTTCGTGTGATTATTACTAGTTTGAAATTCTATTTTTGAACTATTTGTTCAGAAACTGACATATTTACAGATGAACTCATTGACCAAAAAAATTAAGTCCCTAATACTGTGCTTGCTGGAATTATAAAAAATGAAATAGTACCATTCTTCAAGAAGCTTATAGTCTAGCAAGGGAGACAACATGCATGTGCCTATGCATATAGAAAATAGATATGAGTTTATTTTCAGGGTAAGGAACTAAAAGATGAGTGGTCAGGAAGAAGGTGAATCATTTAAAGCAGGAATGAGTAGCCTAATCTAGGTGCTGGCTCTTTCCTTAGGTTCCTGAGGTTAATTTTATTCAGAATAATTTCTTTGGTGTTTTACTGTGAGTCACATCATTTAAATGACTATGTTCAGATCTAGGAGCCACAATTTATATAGGGCATCAATAAATTGGAGAGTAGGCAGAGTAGGAAAATCAGGGCTGTGATGGGCCTCTATTCATTGCATGTGGTCATCACTTGAAGGACTTGTGATTTTTAGGTTTGAGGAGAGAAGATTGGCAATGGATCATTGAGAGAGGGTGGATATTAATGGTTTGCAAGTATTGGAAGGGCTGTCAAAAGAAGAGAGATTAGATAGAATCAGGAACAATGGATGGAAACTACAAAGAGGTAAATGTAAATTAGATGCCAACAAAACAACCACCCTTTCTGACAATTAGAGCTCTCTGAAAGTGGCATAAGCTGCCTTAGGATGTTCTTGATTCTTTTCCCCTGAAGGTCGTTAGGGAAAGAATAGATAAATACTGATTCAGTATATTATAATTAGGATTTCTTTAAGATATTAGTTGGACTTGATGGATGCTAAAATACCTTCTAGTGTTCAAATTTTGTGATTATATGAATTTGCGAGTATTTTTCTTTTTTCTGTTATTACCATCACCAGTTCTCTCAGTTATATCTTCAACCCTCTCTTCTTCATAGTGTAATAAATTAAATTAAAATACTACATAACATTATGGGATAAATAGGTCATAAGATCATAGACTTAGAACTTGAGGAAAGTTGAAAGGCTATTTGGGCCAAACTTCTGATTTTGCCAGTGAGAAAATTCAGACCCAAAGAGGTTAAAGTGATGTGTTAATTTTACATTTCATTTTACACCAAACTTTTTGACATTGATCTCTCTTGTATATATGCTTAGCATTAGAATTTTGGGTCAAATGATGTGTATATTTTTGTAATTTTCTTTGAATAAATCAAAATTGCTTTCCAGAGTCATAGCTCCATCATTAGTGGGGTTGTCTTTCCATATTGCTCCAACATTGACTTTTCCTATATTTACGAGCTTCCTGGGGGTGAAGCAAGTTTTCATTGTTATTATTATTTGGGATTTAGAGTGCTCTTTCATATAGTTGGTAATAGTTTGTAACTTTTCTTTTAAGAGGTATTTGCTAATATGTTTTGACCAATTATCAGCTAGGGTGTGACTTGTGGTCTTGTAAATTTCTCTATTGGTTGTTAATTTTTCTAATAGTTAATATCTTGGATAATAGATTTTTATCAAAAAATCTATATTTTCCCCAGTTGGCTACTTCTCTCATTTTAGTTGCATTTATTTCATATAATTTCATGCATACCAATGATATACTTGCCAAATCTAAATACTTCTTACTTCTTGTCCTTCTTGACCTCTCTATGGCATTTGACACTGCTAACAACCTTTTTGTTTCTACTTATTATCTCCTCTGTGAGATTTTTTAAATTATTCTTTTTTGGTTCTCCTATTTGTCAGAAATTTTGGGTGGAAAGTAGATGTGTTGGAGATAGGAAGCACAACCAGGACCCAAAATGTAAGTTAATATATTGTGGCAAAAAGATCACTAGACAAGGAAAAGAATTAGGACTTATTATCTTAACTTCAGTGAGAAAGGTTTTTTGTTTTGTTTTGTTTTGGTTTGGTTTTTTTGAGAAAGCTCCAAGTGTTACAAAATGTGAGGATTTTGTTACCCTTTTTTATTGTGTGTAAGTTTTAAAGACTGGACTGTCTTTCAGTTTCTTTTTAGGACAGATCATCTTGTGCCTGCTATATTTACCCTTCAGAGAGCTCTGAATAAGTATCCTTTATAGGTACCTATCAAGCACATTAGCAAAATTTCTAAAATGCTCAAGTTTTTCAAGATTTAAAATGTCAATGAGAGAAATAGCAATAAAGTATATGCAAAACTGTGAAGAGGCATAAATCAATTTTTGTAACAATTTTGCTTTACAGAAAGGAATATAGAATAGAAATGCTCTTTGTGTTTGTTTTTTCGACATAAACTTTCTGCTCTTATCACTGGAAGTTTGTGGGATTTCCAAAGAGGGATCCAGGGTTGACCATTCTGCATTTGAGAGGGGAATGTATGTGTGTGTCAGTGAGAGAAATAGCAATAAATTATATGAAAAACTGTGAGAAGGTATAAACCATTTTCTAAAAATTTTGCTATTCAATAAAGGATATGTGAGATTTCCAAGGAGGAAATTTCCAAGAGGATCCAGGAATCACACTTATCCATTACTGGAAGAATTTTTTTTTAATTTTATTTAATTAATTAATTTAGAATTTTTTCCGTGGTTACAAGATTGATGTTATTTCCTCTTCTCCTCCCACCCCCTTCCTGTAGCTTCCAATCATAGCTTTCCCTTTCATGTGTCCTCAGCCTTTCTGCTTCCTTTCATATCATCCTTTGAACTGCTTGATTCTTATCCCCTTTCTGGCTGGGTTCCCTTCCTTTCCATCTTATGCCTCAGTTTCCCTATTTCTCCTTGATTATGTCTGGTACTATGACTATCTAGATCACTAATTGGAAGAATGGATGAATAGACTGTAGAAAATAAATAAAATGGATTATCATTTTGAAATAAAATGATAAATATGAATAAATTGAAGAAATATGGTCAGACTAGTGTGATAATGT
Source organism: Gracilinanus agilis (assembly GCF_016433145.1). Classification (NCBI taxonomy): domain Eukaryota; kingdom Metazoa; phylum Chordata; class Mammalia; order Didelphimorphia; family Didelphidae; genus Gracilinanus; species Gracilinanus agilis. The sequence continues at coordinate 50,988,864 of NC_058135.1, forward strand.
AAAAAATAGAGCAGGCCAAGAATATGATATACATATATATAATACCTAGGACATCCCATTTTCACATGTGGGGTCCTCATAATAGCTACCTCAACTCAAAGAACTCCACATCCACTCAAATATAACCACAATCCTTTACCAATATATTTTTGTTTTAATTTGGCCAGTCAGAGGGCACAACGAGTTCAAAGCCAAGTCATTTAATGAAATATCATAGTTAGAAGGTTTACAATGGATAATCCTGCCTCCTCCCATCCTCACACAATATGACAGTCCATGAGTGGGGCGAGAGATGCTGTGCATAGATAGCATACCTGAGGGACCCTTCTGTAGGATGCCTGTAGAGGAAGAACTCACACTTGTGATGCTGTAAGACCACTGCTGTTGCTTGATGTCATTATGACTTTTGGGACGCTTTTTCCTCCCTGAGTTTTCTCCCTGCTGAATGCTCTGTATTAGCCTGTACTGGTTCTGTTGTGGCAGGTAGACCTGTAGTCTTTTTTAGGCTGGCTTCATGATGTCTGCTGGTATTTATGCTCTGCTAATTTGAGTGTAATTCTGTTAGCAGTTTAAGCTTTGATCTCTGCTACCATCTTCTGGATTAATTTCTTTAGGGTACCTTGAGCCGGCTCAATTTTAGTAGCTCAAATCATTTTTTCTAAGACTAAGCATAGATTGACAGCTCTTTATGTATAGACACAATACCCAGATAACAAAATCTAGGGTTAGACAACCCCCAGGCTGATTAGGTCTCTCCAGCTTGGTTCTAGTCTGGGTGGAGGTCAAAACTTTCTGATACAGATAATAATGTAATGGAGGATTACATATTCTTAGGTATCCCTATGATACTCTGATTTAGCAAGTGATGTTTTTGAATTAGAAAAGTAACCTAAGGAGGCAAAAGTAGTGTTTTCTATCCACATAGCTTGACTGATTTGATTCAGTATCCCTACATACACAAAGTAATGTAAATGAGAAGAACCTGAAAGAGATATTGATCTCAGAGCAATTTTAATTGCTTCAAATAAATAATAAAAATTAATTTTTTCTCTTGAAAGGGTAGGCGACAGCATGTTGGAGTACAGTATATTGCAGACTGTCAGGTACTGTCACTAGATTGGAGGGTTTTGCTTAGCATTTTATTTGTTAAAAGGGAAGATTTCAGTTACAGGTTGGATGTTGGATATGTGGGGACTTTATTCATAAATGACCTTTAGGTCAGAGTAAACAATTTAAAAAATGAAATGCATCAACAAATCTTATTATATAAAAACAACTAAAAGCAACAGTGTATATTGCATAAGTACTTCACCATATAAAATCAAGAAGAGAATTGTAGAGAGATGTTTTGAACACAATTAAGCAGACAAGTGCGTCAAGGCAGGCTTCAGTTTATTTTGTGAAAATGCATGTGGCATTTGGGAAAATACATGTGGTTTTCAGTGTCAGAGACTGATACATTGTGGTACAATCAAACATAATGGACTTTTCTACTAGCTGCAATGCAATAATCCTGGACAATTCTGAGGGACTTATGAGAAAGAACACTATCCACATCCAGAGAAAGAACTGTGGGAGTGGAAACACAGAAGAAAAACAACTGCTTGAACACATGAGTTGATGGGGATATTATTGAGGATGTAGACTCTAAATGATCACCCTAGTTCAACTATCAATAATATGGAAATAGGTCTTGATCAATGATACATGTAAAACCCAGTGTCGGCTATGGGCAGGGGGCGGGGGGGTTGGGGAAAGGGAAAGAATATGAATCATGTAACCATGGAAAAATATTCTAAAAATTTTTAAATAATTTTTAAAAAAAGGAATGTACTGTGTCACCAGGAGAAATGACTTGTATTATTCATTGCATTATAAATGTCCTGGGAGTGAAAATGCCGAAGTCAACTATTTTGGACTTGAGAGGGAAATATATATGTGTGTATATACTTATACACAGATACATACAGTTAGTTATAT
>NC_058135.1:50991343-51013958 GCF_016433145.1 Gracilinanus agilis
TGCTGGAGTCTCTTTGCTAGTATTCTATTTAAGATTTTTGCATCTATGTTCATTAGGGAGATTGGTCTGTAGTTTTCTTTCTCTGTTTTTGATCTCCCTGGCTTTGGAATCAGTACCATATTTGTGTCATAAAAGGAATTTGGTAGGACTCCTTCTTTGCTTATCATATCAAATAATTTGTATAGTATTGGGATTAGTTGCTCTTTGAATGTCTGATAGAATTCACTTGTGAATCCATCAGGCCCTGGTGATTTTTTCTTAGGGAGCTCTTTGATGGCTTGTTCAATTTCTTTTTTTGATATGGGATTATTTAGGTATTCTATTTCTTCTACTGTTAATCTAGGTAATTTGTATTTTTGTAAATATTCATCCATATCTCCTAGATTGCTATATTTATTGCCATATAATTGGGCAAAATAGTTTTTAATGATTGCCTTAATTTCCCCTTCATTAGAGGTGAGGTCTCCCTTTTCATCTTTGATACGGTCAATTTGGTTTTCTTCTTTCCTTTTTTTATTAGATTGACCAGTACTTTGTCTATTTTATCTGTTTTTTCAAAATACCAACTTTTAGTTTTATTTATTAATTCAATAGTTCTTTTACTTTCAGTTTTTATTAATTTCTCCCTTGATTTTTAGTATTTCTAATTTAGTTTTCATCTGAGGATTTTTAATTTGCTCACTTTCTAGTTTTTTGAGTTGCATGCCCAATTCATCAATCTCTGCCCTCCCTAATTGGTAATATATGCACTCAAGGATATAAATTTCCCCCTGAGTACTGCCTTGGCTGCATCCCACAGAGTTTGGTAGGATGTCTCATCATTGGCATTCTCTTCAATGAAATTGTTGATTGTTTCTATGATTTCTTCTTTGACTAATTGCTTTAGGAGAATCATGTTATTTAATTTCCAATTAGTTTCTTATTTGCCTGTCCAGGTGCCCTTACTAATTATTATTTTTATTGTATTATGATCTGAGAAGTTTACATTTATCATTTCTGCTCTTTTGCATTTGTTTGCAATGTTTCTATGCCCTATAACATGGTCAATCTTTGTGAATGCACCATGTGCAGCTGAAAAGAAGGTGTATTCCTTTTTGTCCCTATTTATTTTTCTCCACATATCAATTAAATCTAATTTTTCTAGGACTTCATTCACCTCTCTTACCTCTTTCTTATTTATTTTTTGGTTTGATTTATCTAGATCTGAAAGAGAAATATTTATATCTTCCACTATTATGGTTTTACTATCTATTTCCTTCTTGAACTCTGCCATTTTCTCCTTTATGAATTTGGATGCTATACCACTTGGTGCATACATATTGAGCAGTGTTATTTCCTCATTGTTTATACTGCCTTTAATCAGGATGTAATGACCTTCCCTGTCTTTTTTAATCATATCTATTTTTACTTGGGCTTTGTCAGAAATCACAATTGCCACTCCTGCCTTCTTTTTCTCATTTGATGCCCAAAAAATTTTGCTCAAGCCCTTAACCTTAAACTTGTGTATGTCCACCTGCCTCATATGTGTTTCTTGTAGACAACCTATGGTAGGATTTTTGTTTCTAATCCACTCTGCTATTTGCTTCCGTTTTATGAGCGAGTTCATCCCATTCACATTCAGAGTTATAATTGTCAGTTGTGCATTCTCTGACATTTTTGTATCCTCCCCTAGTCCTACCCCTTCTTCTTACACTATTTCCTTTTAAACCAGTGGTTTGCTTTAAGCAGGTATTCCTTATCCTCTCCCTTGATTAACTTCCCTTTCTACCCCCTCCCTTATTATTCCACTCTTTTTATTTTTAAAGGCCTAATGAATTCCCTCCCCCTTTTTCTCCCCTCCCTTTTTTGACCTCCCCACTCCCCTGCTCCCCTTGGTTTATCTCTTTCTGACTTTCTCAGTAGGGTTAGATAGAGTTTAAAATCCCAATGAATAATGTAGTTACTCTTCCCTCTCCGGGTTGATTACACTGAGAGTAAGGTTTAAATATTACCTCTTAATGCTCTCTTCCTCTCCTTCTTATAATAGTATTTGTCCCCTCACCTTTCCATGCCCTCTTTGTGCATAATAGAATATCCTATTTTTCTTATTCACTCAAGTTTCTCTTGGTGTCCCCTACTATTCACCCCCCTCTTTCCCACCCCCATGTCATATTAGACCATTTAGTATTCCACCCTCTCCCTATGAATTATTCTTCTTATTACTATAATAGTGAATACTATAATAGTGAATAGAGTTCACTACAGAGAATTATACATAACATTTCTCCACATAGGAACACAAATAATTAGATCTTATTGAAGCCATTAAAGAGGGAAATTTAAAAAATAAGAGTTTTCTTTCTTTCCCCTCTGTTTCTTATTTACCTTTTTATGTTTCTCTTGATTTTTGTGGTTGGATATCAAACTTTCCATTTAGTCCTGGTCTTTTCTGTGCAAATACTTGGAAATCTCCAATTTTGTTGAATGCTCATACTTTCCCCTGGAAGTATATAGTGTAGTATACAGAATTGGGGGATATAGTTTTTTCTAGCTTTGGCTGAGTTCCAAAAAGCTGTTAGAGCTTTTAGAATCTTGAGAGAGGCAGTTGACTGGATCTTCCGTGGAGGGAGGAAGTCAATGAGCGAGCTCTTAGATTATCTAGCTTCAATATTGAAATTTAGCCTAGCATTAATATATTTACTTAAGAAATTATTATTTTAGATAGACCCTTTATATCTTCCTTTCCTAATACCACCCTGCCTTCCCTCCCTTACCTTAGTGGCTGTGCAGTTTATAAGGAGAGAAATTAGAGAGGAGTTAAATCTGTGAAGAGTTATCTAATTGACAGCATTATTTATAATTTAATCAAATCATCATTTATTTTCTTTTAGATAGCATTTTGTAAAACTGAGTGAGGCAGGTCCTTACTTAGATTCCATCTTTACTTCCCTTCCCCCACCTGAGGTTCCTGAGATAACTGATAGGGCTTTCCTTTAATCCACCTTCCTAACCAACATCCTTCAAACAATTAAACCCTTTGTGTTTCAATAGTTCTATTTAGTGTATTTTGTCTGTTAGTTATCAAGAAGGGAGAAGAGGAAAAGAGACAACATACTCTGGGCTCAGAGGGTAGCTGGGCATCCATCTTGAAGGAAGGTGTTACTTCAAAATAGGTCCCTTCCTGTGAAATTAACTAAAGCCTGTTTGTTAATTTCAGTCTAGTCTATTTCCCTCAGCTTGTGTTTGAGTCTAAGTCCCAGTCTGTAAGCCTGCAGTGTTAATCTGTTTAGTTTAACTTCTCTTCTCCCAAAAGATCTCTGTTTCCCTTCTGTGTTATACTCCTGACTTCAGTCCTATTATACCCTGAATCTCCTTTAATCCCAGCCTACCTGTAGCCTAATTTATCCATTTACCAAGTCTCCAACATCCTCCTTTCAATTCCCTTATCCCAAACACCTTTCCTCAAATTACCATCATAACATTCAACTATATCCCCCAATTCTGTATACTACAATAGTCAATTTTGATGGGTAGTTGATCGGTGGTTGAAGGCCCAGCCCTCTTGCCTTTCTGAATATCATATTCCAAGTCTTGTGGTCTTTTAGTGTGGAGGCTGCCAGATCCTGTGTGATCCTGATTGGTGCTCCTTGATATGTGAATTGTCTCTTTCTGGCTTCTTATAAGATTTTTTCTTTTACTTGGAAGCTCTTGAATTTGGCTATTATATTCCTGGGGGTTGTCTTTTTCTGGGTCTAGTGTAGAGGGTGATCTATGGATCCTTTCAATGTCTATATTGCCCTCTTATTGTAGAACTTCAGGGCAATTTTGCTGAATAATTTCCTTTGGTATGGAGTCCAAATTTCTATTAATTTCTGCTTTTTCAGGAAGACCAATGAATCTCAAATTGTCTCTTCTAGCCCTGTTTTCTTGATCTGTCCATTTCTCATTGAGATATTTCATGTTTCCTTCTATTTTATCAGTCTTTTGACTTTGTTTTATTTGTTCTTGCTTAGGGACTGGCTTTCAGTCATAATCTTTTTATTTTCCTTTTTAATCTGGTCATTTCTGGTCTTCAGTTGACTTGCCTCACTTTCCAATTGTGAAATTCTGCCTTTTAAACTGTGTTGCCAGATCTCTTCCATCTTTCTCATCATCTCAGATTTGTACTCTTCAATAGCTTGTGACCAGGTTTCATTATTTTGGGAAGGTTTGGATGTGATTACTTTTTTGTTTTCCTCTGCTGTTTGCTCTGATGTCTGGACTTTCTCTGTGTAAAAGTTGTCCAGTGTTACAGATTTCTTCTTGATGATCTTTATCTTTTGGGGTTCTTGAGAATGGCTTGCCATTGTTAGCCCTGCACCCTCTCAGGTTTTTACTCACACCCAGAATCTGTTTGCACTCTCTAGGTTCCTGAAGTCTCAGATCTCGTTATTCTCAGGGTCAAACCTCCTCGTGGCCCCATTGTGTGTTCCTCTGTCTGAGGCTCCTTTAATAGTTTCATGGTGCTGTTTCCACAGTCGTGCACCCCTCTATACTGGGTCCTCACTCAAGGTCCACTCCTGTGCTCAGGATCCGTGGACTCAAGAGCCTGTGCTTGCGCCTGTGCTTTGGGTCTGTGTTCAAAGTCCGCGCATCCTTTAGCCTCTTGGGATCTTAAGTATTGCTGCTCTCAGGAACAGGCCCTGGTGACCCCAGGTAGCTGCCAAGGACTTAATTGGTACCCCAAGCTTGCTCTAGCTCTTGTGAGCTGGCTTTGGCACTGTAGGTAGTGTGGGGTCGGGGAGGGGGTTGCTCAACTTGCATTTTAGTGAGAACTATTTCACCCCCTTATAGCATGGAAAGGCCCCAATTCCACATACCTTCAATGCTGCGCCCTGTTGTGGAGTCCCTTCGTTCCTCTGGATTTGTTTTTATGTCTTCTTGAGGAGTCCTATATGTTTTGGTTAGGTGTGGTTAAGCAGCTGCTTTTTACTCAGCCTCCATCTTAACCAGGAACTGTTTCCTCATTTTTAAAAAGAGATGAAAGTATCAACTTCCCAGGGTTATATAAGGACAAAATGTGATGGCATTTATAAAGTGTTTTTCAAACCATAAAGTAAACTCAAGTTATTAAGAATATTGTAATTATATGAACTACTTCATTAATTACTATTAATAATATAATATTAATAATAGTTATAATAAAAACTTTCCTCCTCAAAACTTGCCTAGTACTTTGTATTATACCTCTTCAATGTAATTGTAATCAATGTAGTATCTTAATATCATTGGAGGGAATTTATAATTTATCTAGTCCAGCAATATCAAATAGAAACTTGGGTCACTACTCTGAATATATGAATCCCTGCATTTTTTACTTAATTTTAAAATGTGAGATTTACACTTTGATATATTTTTTCTTATTTTATTAACTATTTCCCAATTATATTTAATCTATTTTAGCAGCATCCAGAGTGTTGTGGACCACATGTAGCCCACAGCATTTTTTATACCTTTGATCAAGTCCAACCCCTTCATTTTACAGATTAAAAAAAAAAGAAAACAAGAGAAGTGAAAAATTGTATTTTCCTTCTTTATTTTCCACAATAGCTAGTGTCCTACATGGTACATGTATTTGTACATAGTATTTGTTAAATTTAACTGAATCTTAATTTAAGCCATAATAAATACTAGTTGGTCCATTAGCTCCAGCTCAGCCCAAATCTGAAGAGTGGAGAGCATGAACTCAAAGGCAATAAGTTGTTTTAAATCCTTAAGGGTAACCTGATCTCGTACACCAATATTTTCAATAATTCTCACACAGGGGGCAGATGTCTTTCCTGGAAATCTTTCAAAGCAGATTGTGGGCTATTTGTCATTTTTTTCTCAAAGCAGAGGGCTGGCCTCAATGACTCTTCACCAGAAGGGAGGGAAGATGGGAGGAAGCGACAGAAGAATGGAGGAAAAGAAAAGAAGAAGAAAGAAAATATCCGGCCCTAAATTACTTCAATGTCCAGAGTCCTTGATTCACATGGAATTCATCCATTCATAAATACAAGATATCAAAGATTCTTTCTGTCTTTGTAAATAATCTTCATAAGTTATTGTAGCCAAAAAAAATTACTCACCTATTAGCTAACCTTGTGAGGAGGAGCTTCTCTGAACTTTTCTAGGCTTATCCTTAGACAACAAATATAGAACATATTAATGAGTCATTCCCAAAACTGGTAAAGTTATCATCAAACATGCCAAGGATCCATGATTTTATTACTATGGGTACTCCCTATAGGTTTTATTAGATGATGTGATGAGATATGGTGAGTACAACATAATAATTCCTAATTACCTGTCCTTTGGTGTAGAATTTCTATAAACTCAACTACTTTCCCAGGTCAGTTGTTTATGATAAAAGATATTTTGTATTTTCTTCTATTATTCATTCCTTGAATTTATTTTAATATTTCCTAATTTTTCATGGCATGGAATAACTTCTATTCAGTTCATTCTAATTTTCAAGGAGTTTATTAATTGGGTAAGATTGTGTTTCAAGCTGTTAATTTTACCACTCTAAGTCTTTCCTTTAGGGCTCTCATTTATTTTCCAATTCTTTCCCTTCACACTCATTTCATTCATTATATCTTTTAAAACTTTTTAGAACTCTTGCTTCATTTGTTCCAGAAATTCTACCTGACCCTATAGCAAAGTCAAATTTGTCTTTGAAGTTGTGTTTGTAGACGTGATATAGTTCTCTCTCCATCTAAGTATTTGACTTGGGTGACTACATCATAATGGTTCTTTATCCTAGGATTCTTTTTGCTTACTCATCCTTCCAGCCTTACTTCCTTAATTGGGACTTCGTGTTCCAAGGTCTGTACACTTCTGCAGCAGGTTTGGGACCTTGTTTAGACTTGACATTTATTCTCTAAAGTCTTGGTACAGCTTTTTCCAAATACCGAGTGTGGTTTTCTTCAAGGGTCTTTGCTGGCACTCTGGAAATCTGTGAACTTTCAATAACTTCTAAGGTTAACTTCATAACTTCTATAACTGGACCTCTGACTATAGAAATTGGGCTTTTACTTGTCCCAGAATTCACATTTCAGTAGAAAAACCTATGATATCTAACATCATCCCAAGCCACAGTGACATCTTAATGGGGCTTTGGTACCCACTCCTTAATCTTCAAATACAACCAAGACCCTTTCCTGTAGTATATAGCTTTAAAAGATATTTCTCTTTCATTCTTCAGAGGAGTATGGAATAGTGTCCCTTATGTTTGAGATTATACATCATAGAATAAGGGTGTAATAAATGCTTTTCTGACCAACAAATCAGAAGAAATTTGGCTTAATGATTTTAAGTACAAAGAAGTTTTTGGTCAGGGCTTCATGAAAAAAATACTTTTGAGTAACTGTGATTACCGGGATTATAAGATTTTAAATTACAAGAATTTATTTGTCAAGCCCCTAATATGCACCAGGCACAGTGCTAAACCTTGGGGTGCAAAAGACAAAAGTGAAATAGGTCCTGGTCTCACAGAGCTTCCATTCTATCAAGGGAGACAATATATGCAAATTTTGTGCAAAATAAAGACAAGCTAATTTTACAGGAGAAATATATTTTGTAGGGGAGAGAGTAACAAAATTGTAGAGAAAATGATGCCTGAGATGAGTTCTGAAGGAAAATGGGAATTCAGAGATGGAGATGGTAAGAGGGAATGCAATCTTGGCTTTGAGGAAAAGCTTATATCCAGATTCAGAGACAAGGAATGGAGCATCGCATGTGAGGAACAAAAAGTAGATCAGGACAGCTGAAATGTAAGGTATATAAAAAGGATCGATGTATTATGAGCTTGGAAAGTTAGAAGGCTGGAACTAGGTTGTGAAGGGATTTAAATACTTAAATGCTAAACACAGAGGATAATGACTCCAATCATGACTTATCATTGATGACATATGGAGAGCTTTGAGAAGCATAGAAACCATTGTTTTTCCTAACACAAGATCCCAGGTTTATTACAGTTCTTCAAACACACGGATTTTAAAGTTTTGCCACCACAAGACACCCCTATTAACCATACACACATATTCACATCCCATGTCAACATAGGTAATAAAAGTCATTACTCAAACTCTCTCATTTCTCTTCAGGTTTCAGTCAGAACTCTATGCCAGGCTATTCATTCTGAAACCTTACTACAAAACTAGAATCCATTAATTAGAAATACCCCCTGCCCCGTGGCTTCTCTCTCTCTCTCTCTCTTTGATCAGCCATGTCTCATTGCTACTCCAGGCTGTACTCAAGACTTCCATGTCCCCATACTGGGTATCTTTGTCTCTCTCTTATTCCCGTTTTAAGTTTTTTTTTAATGTGTTGTCTTTCTCCATTAGGGAAAAATTCATTAAAGGCTTGGATTGTCTTTCTACTTCTACTTGTATTCCCAGAATTTAATATAGTGCTTGGCATATAACTAAGCATTTAATAAATGCTAGCTCATTTTGTGATTATAAGAGATAGGAAAGAAAGGAAAAGGATAACCATAGGATCATAGATTTAGAGATGAAAGGGGACCTTAGAGGTCATGAACCCATGGTGACTCTACCACTGCAAGGGGTCACTTTCTCAGTAATTTATCCTTTAGGGAAAAACACAGAACACTGACAGGTTAAGGTCAAAGGTCCCACAGTAGTATATACCAGAGGCAGGATTGGAGCTCAGAACTTCCTGAGAAAGCCAAGCTACTTAGCTACCCCAAAAATATAAAAAATATAATAAAACAAAGCTCCGAACAGATCATTTAAAAACACAATGGTCATCATCCAACTTCTGATTCTTAAAATGACAGAAAAAAAAGAAAAGTTGTGGGGGCAACCAACATCATTGCCTTTGGAAAAAACATTTGGAGATTAGGCACCCCCTGAAGAATGACTCATACAATTCCCACTCTGCACCAAGTCCCAGCCACATTAACTTCTCATTCCCATGCCTTGGGCTTCTCCACTAACTACTATCCAATAAGCTTTACCAATGTTCTCCACAAAAGTCAGGAATTTTTGGTTTTCTGCATTAGGACTTGGGTTAAGATATAGAAAAGGAAACAACTTCTTCGATTTAAATGCTACTCATCGAAAAACAATGAATCTCTTTTGCATAGCATTGTGACATGCAAAAAGCCCAAGGCCCAGAGATAGACCTTTATCAGCTATAAAATGGGATAATAATAATAATAACACTTGCCTCCCAGGATTGAAGTAAGGATCAAATGAGATATTATTTGTAAAGTACTTACCAAACCTTAAAATGTTCTATAAATGCTAATTATTTTTAATTTTCCCATTTTGCAATTGGGGAAACAGCCCTGAAAGTACTTTATTAGCTTCTCCCCAGGCCAGGAGATGTTTTTGTTCAAGGAGTAGAGCAATCCTGAAATAACATACATGAAACTGCAACTAATTTAAGAAAACACTCACTCTGTGTGTGTGTGTGTCTGTCTCTGTCTACCTCTCTCCCTCTCTCTCTCTGTCTCTCTCTGTCTCTCTCTCTCATCTTTCCTTCCTCTTCTGTCTCTCCCATTTCTCCTTCTCTCTCTCTCTCTCTCTCTCTCTCTCTCTCTCTCTCTCTCTCTCTCTCTCTCACACACACACACACACACACACACACACACACACACAAAACACACACACACACACACACTCAGGCACACCAATCTCCTTCTCATTCTCTCTCACTCTTTATCTTACTTCCTCTATACACATCTACCTTTCTCTTCATCTATCCATCCTTTCATCTATGTTTTGTCTTTCTGAATCTAGTTCCCCTCTGTTGTGTGCATGACTGTAAGACTATGGATACTGGGCGAATGATTCCTTACTCTTTCCTATACTTGGCTAGGAAGCTGGCAAAAATCCTTCAGTCATAAAGGAGAGCACGATATGTATATGATGCCTATTCACTGTCTCATCTATAGCCAGAATGATATTGGAATGATTTGGAAACAATCTTCTAGGACAAACACTAATATCTCTCTTCTGATAGGCTGTTCCTGCTGTTTCCATAACAACTCTGCACACATCCTCTCTCATCCACTTTCCTATTCAGTGTAGCATCCATTTAGCAATAAGAGACAGAAAGTTTAATAAAGCAGAAGCATTTTAATAAACTCAGGTATGATTTAAATAGAGATCTCTGGCACTGGCAGCTGCTGAGCTCTTTAAGTGGAATACAGTATATTCAAATTCCTTCTCTCCAAGGAGAATGGAAAGGAAATCCCCTTTTTAAAGTCTCTTCTCAAAATCCTAAGTTCATCACAGCTTCAGTATATTTTGAGAAATAGGCATCTTTACCCATCATTACTCATCTTACTGCGACTACTCTAGGGTTATCAATTCCCTCATTTATGGGCTATAGGATAGTGTCTTCTCCATACTCTAATCCATTCGTTCATTCCAATCTTCTACTTGGTCAAAATGTACATTAAAATCCTTAATCCCTACAGAAAATCCCAGACTCCAACCTTCACCCACAGCAGGATAAAGTAGATAGTGTTTTCCGGACAGCAGGTAGAGCTGGGATAGGAACAAGATTACAGCCAGGTCTGGACCCAGGGACTAGAATGATAGTTTAACATTTCCAGGCATAGAGCCATGATTAATGTCTTTGTAAAAGCACACACAGTATAGTCCTCCTACTGAAGACTTTAAGGCTAAGAAACAAGTGACTTTGGCAGTCATTCACCTTGCTAAGCTGAGTCCTAGGAATTACTCTTAGGGCACAGGATGTACTGCAGAAGACCACTGAATTGGGAATCTGAAAAGTTATCTGATTCCAAAGTCTGCTACTTACCATTTGTGAGACCTTGAGCAAATCATTTAACCTGCTGAGCTTCAGTTTCCTGATTTACCAAATGGGGATTAAAAATATTTATATTAGAGGTGGCTAGCTGGCTCTGTGGATTAAGTGCTTGGCCCAGAGATGGAAGGTCCTGGATTCAAATTTGACTTCAGATACTTCCTAGCTGTGTGACCCTGGGCAAGTCACTTAACCCCCAATGCCTAGCCCTTAGCGCTCTTCTGCCTTGGAACCAATACACAGTAATGATTCTAAGATGGAAGGTAAGAGTTTTTAAAAATTAGTTTTTAAATACTTATAATAATTATCTCCCCTTGATATTTCATCTTCCCTCATTAGAATGCAAGCTCCCTGAGAGTAGAGACTGCATTGTTTTCTTGTATTGTGTCCCTAGCATTTCCTACAATGCCTTGCACGTAGTAAGCACTTAATAAATACTTGATCTCTCAGAGAATTGATCATCTAATTAATGAAATCATGTATAAAATGTTACTATTGTTATACCTGACACTAATGCATAGTGGCTGGGGCTGTAAGAACCCAGAAAGTGCCTAAGGGCTAGGCAATGGTTTGTGTTTATTCAGTACTTTGTTATCTCCAGGACATGTAATTGCCTCTCTCATAGCTGCAGTGGGTTTCTATTAAAATATAAATCACCCAAACATTATGCACATTTATGATATCATGATACTACAAGCTCACAGCACAGTCGCATCAAGCTGCTGATGGATCAAACTAGACTGAAAAGAGAAGCTGGGAGGGAGAGGAAGAGGGAGAAAGAAAGAGGAGAGACATCAAGAGAGCTCGGTGTAGAGACATAAACATAGAGAGAAAGACAGACATACAAAAAGACAGTGGAAACGTAATGACAAATAAGCAGGCAAAAAGAAAGGGAGGTGGAAAGGACAAACGGATCCAAAAGCATTCTGTAAAGAGCCTACTATGAGCTAATAATGTGCTAATTCTTTCTTTACAGAGAAAGGCAAAGCTCTGCTCTCAAGTAGCTCCCAATCTAATTGGGAAAGCATCATGCAGACAGCAAAGCACAAACTCTCTGTGTGTACACACATGTGTGTGCAAATAGATTGGATATATCCAATTAGATATTTGGTGGCAATCTCAGAGAAAAGGCATTAGCATTAAGAGGGATCAGGAGAGGCATCTTAGCAAAGGTGGAATTTTAATTGAGACTTAAAGGAAGCCAGGAGATGGGGATGAGGGAAGAGAGAGTTCCGGGCATGGGAGACAGCCAGGGAAAATGCAGAGAAAGGAGATGGAGTGTCTTCTTCAAGGAAGAGCCAGAAGGCAGGGGTCACTGGATTAAAGCCTCTATGGAGAAGACAGAAAAGGTAAGAAGGGGTCAAGACTGAAGGACTTTAAATATCAAACAAAGGATTTCAGTATGACCATGGCTAACGTGCTGGAAGTACTGAAATCAAATCCTGCCTGAGACACGTATTACTCTGTGACTCTGGGCAAGTCACTTAACTTTCCTCAGCCTGTATTTCTTCATCTGTAAAATGAGGATAATCATAGCATCTAGATCAGGTTTGTAATGAGGATCAAATGAGACAATATATGAACTTTGGAATACTACATAAGCACTAGCTAGCTACATAGATAAGTAGGTGACAGAATTTTTATCTTGAGACTTTTTTTATCCTACTGAAGAAACAAAGAAATCTGATTTAACAGTTGTCCTTTATTGCCAAAGATTAGAACCAAAGAAATTTCACAGACTCACATTTCCAGGCTGTAGAAACTTTTGCCTCTACTAAATTACAGTTGGTTAAAGTAGAGGGAAAAAAATAACAAGTCTAGGAAACTGAAATAGCCTCTGGTCTCCATGGCAACAGTGTCCCTTTCAATTACTCTTGGGCCAAAACACAGAGCAATAAGCAAGAGGTGCCCATGGTGCAGGTGCACATAGAACTGGTGATGGATAGATGGCAAATGCTATGCAGAGAGGGTGCTGGGATGTACAGGGCATGGACTTTGAGCCTGGTGTAACACTAGACTATTCTAGACAGATTCTTTTGCAGGATTTCACTTGTCAACCATGGCATCCACATACAAGACAGCTACCTGGAGAAAATGTGGAATGACCATAAAATACAGCAAAAAGAATGGACTCATATGGGGACCAAATCTGCATCCTCTCTCCTATTGGTCAGTGCTCACATTGTCCAATAGGTACCCTGGATACATACCTAGAGACAAGCACAGTTACCCAAAGAGTGGTCAGTTTGGATCTCTCCCTTCTCAAACTAGACAATTTCCTTTCTTCTTCCTGAGAGTTTGAGGGTGGGGGTGAGCCTGAGAACCAACGCTATAGATCCCTCCTCCTGTTTCCTACCCAAGCATCTACTTGTGTAAACCAAGCTACTCCTTGCAAATAAAAGTTGAGTAAAGATTGAATGTCGAGAACCAATGGGGTCTTTCTAGAAGAGGAGCAGAGACTTACTCCAATAACTCCAATAACTCCAATAACACGAAAATTTCAGAAGAAAAATTCAAAATATATCAAAATAAGAATATCTCATTTCCTTGGTCTACATAATCTGTTGCTTTAAATTTTAACATAAAAGTGAGTATATTTTTAAAAGCTTGAAAACAAAAAAGAAACCAGTTTTGTGTATTAAAATTTCTGTATAATTTTTAAATGCAGTTTCAGTATATAATACAATAGGTTTGTATTGAAAAACCTTAATCCCTAAAGGCCGGAGAATGTTTCATTTCACCTATGAACTTACTGGTCGTTTCTTAGGTTCCATAGAAATGACACAAAGCATATATTATCCATGAAAACTCAAAAGTGACTTAATAGCCCAAGTAAAACTATCTTTCTCCAACTATGAAATTCACCTCTTCTAGGTGGTTTCCAAATTATTTTTTGTCAATTTAGTTTATTTCTTTTTTCTATATATCACCTATAGAAAACACATTTCTGAAAGAATGGTGAAATATTTATAACTGCTTGAATGTAAGAGAAGAAAACTTTATTTTGAGTAATAGATATGGAAAGTAACCATGAATAACTCTTTTATACAATAGAAAAAATACTTTCTTTGACATTGATAATTTCAAATAATTCCTGAACTGCCTTACTAAACCAAAGAATTTCCACTGGTACAAACAAGTCTATTTCCACTGGTACAAAAGGAAACTTTATCCATTTTTTGAATCAAGTACTCTTCTTTAAAAACATAAATTTGACTTTGTAAAATATGAAATAAAATCAAGCCTATAGGAGGAAAGATATGATGGTAGAGTGAGAGAAGATATTGCTCAGTTCACCCAATACACCTCCCCCCTACAACAAACAAGGAAGTATTTTAGATTCAATTCTGATAAGGAAAGCTAAGAAAAGGTCACAGGTAATCATTTTTTGCAACCCAATAACTTAAATGGATAGAGATGTCTATGGACACTGGGATATGGACCAGTGAATCATGCATCAGTGGAGAACATGCTAGTGCCCTGCTGAGACAATAAAGAGGCTAAGTATGAATACCAGGGATGAAGTTCTGAGGCAGAAAATGATCTTAGAAGATTCCTGAAAAGAATAGTGGGTATAAATGCCAGGAGGCAGCTTTGTCACCCACTACATACTTCCAGGTCTCAGTTCCAAAGCAGAGAAGGATGCTTGCATGTGAGTGTTGTGTATTTAGGTGCCAGAAACTTGTGTGTTTTTCTGAGCCTAAGAATAGAATAGGGATTTCGTTCTAACCTTTAACCCTGCATATAAATCTTTGAATAACCTAGGCAAGAGACTAAGACCAAAGGAAAACCAGCCATTCAATCACACTAAACCTACAAATCCTTCCAAGAATAAAAGAGTCCAGCAGCAGTCTACTGAAACTCAACCAGACAATAGTCCCAAATGTGATCAGGAACTTGCAGAGCTCAGACCAGGAGCACAGTGGAGCACATCATTTTGGAAACACCAAAAACTTGCATGTCCCCAAATTAAGCTGTCAAAGCAAAATGACATAAAAAGACAGAAGCTTAGGTCAAACATAAACATCCCCCACAGAAATGAGCAAAGCCCAATGCCAACATAAAGTCAAAGTGAAGAACTAGACTGAAAGAATGAGAAAAATTCTAAAGAACGCAACCACATTGTGAGAGGGAAGTACAAACACAGAAGAAGACAATGACTTGAAAACATCTACAAGCAAAGTCTCAGAGAGAAATGTAGATTGGACATGAGCCCAACAAGAATTCCTAAAAGAACTAAAAAAAATGTTTAGAAGAGCAAGCATATGATTTTTAAAACCAAGCAAAGGCAATAGAGAGAAATTTGAGGAAAGAAATGTAAGAAAGTTATGAAAAGAAAATCCACAGCTTAGTAAAAAAAAAAATAACATCTTAAAATTAGAATTGACCAAATGAAAGTTAATGACTCCATGAGATATCAAGAAATAAAGTTAAAGGGGAAACTGAGTGAGTGGATTGAGAGCCAGGCCTAGACATGGAAGGTCCTAAGTTCAGATCTGACCTTAAGCACTTCCTAGCTGTGTGATGCTGGGCAAGTCACTTAACTCCCATTGCCTAGCCCTTACAACTCTTCTGCCTTGGAACAAATGCTTAGAATTGATTCTAAGACAGAAAGTAAAAGCTTTTTTTTTTAAAGAAATAAAGTTAAAAGGCCAAAAAGAAAAGAAAAGAAAGAAAATGTGAAATATATCATAGGAAAAACAATTGCCCTAGAAAATACACTGGGGAGAGATCATCTTAAAATCACTGGACTATTGAAAAGCCATGAATGATAAAAGAGCTTAGACAACACACTTCAAGAAATCATAATGATAAAATTCCTAGATATCTTAGAATCATAGAAGAAAATAGGAAGTAAAAGAACCTATTGATATCCTCCTAAGAGAAACCTCCAAAATTAATACCTCTCAAAATATTTTAGCTAAAATTTGTAGCTCCTGGGTCAAGGAGGAAGTACTTCAAGCAGTCAGGATTTGAAAATTCAAATGTGATAAATATATAAGATTTAGCAGCCATCATGATAAAGAGATAGAGGTCTTGAAATATGATATTCCATAAGGTAAAAAAGGTAGAATTATAATCAAGAATAACTTTCCCAGCAAAAGTATCATCCAAAAGGAGTATGGAAATGGGTATTTAATGAAACAAAGAATTTTCCAATTCTTCTGATGAAAAGGCCAGAGCTAAATAGAAAACTTGATATCCAAACATAAAACTCAAGAGAAGCATAAAAAGAAAATGCAAATAAGAAATTATGAAGGACTGATTAAGGTTAAAATATCTGCATTTTTATGTGAGAAGATGATACATGTAACCCCTCAGAACTTTATCATCATCAGGGATCTTAGAAGAAATTTGATTACACAGAGTGCTTGGGGATTGTTATCTATGTTTGGATGATCTAAAAAGAAGAATGAAAGGGTGGGGAAGAAGAATGCCCTGGGAGAAGGGAGAAGAGAGAGAAATAAGGGGGAATTATCTCATATCAATTAACTACATATGAAAGAATTTATATAATGGAGGATCAAAACAGAAAGAAAATTATAGACCATTTTGTCCCAATAAATATTGAAGCAAAATTTTTAAATACCAGCAAGGAGATATATAGTAATCTAGCTCAAAATTAAGATGATAAGAAAGGAAAATGACAAATGCCAGAGGGGATGTGGAAAGATAAATAAACTAATTCACTATTGGTGAAGCTGTGAACTAGTTTAACCATTCTGGAAAGTAATTTGGAGTTATATCCAAAATACAAATAAACTGTGTGCGCTCTCTAATTCAGTGATACTGCCACTATGTCTGTAGCACAAAGGCTGAAGAAAAAGGAAAAGGATTCATGTTTACAAAAATGTTTTCAATAGTTTTTTTTTGTAGTGGCAAAGAATTGGAAATTGAAAAGATGCCCACCAATTGGGGAATGATTAAACAAGTTTTGGTAAATGGATGCAATAAAATACTGTTGTACTGTAAGAAATAATGAAGGTGAGGATTTCAGAAAAAAAAATCTGGGAAACCTGATGAACTGATGCCAAAGTTAATAAAACTAAAACAATTTACTCAGTAATAGCAATAATGTAAAGATAATGATCTTTTAAAAACCTAGTAATTCTGATCAATACAATGACTAACCATAATTATAAAATCTTTATGCTTAAACATTCCATCCAACTTTAGAATTCTTTCTTTTTTCTTTTTCTTATTTTTTAACATGGCTGATACAGAAATTTTTTTTATTCCAGTACATGTCTGTAATGGGTTTTGTTTTTCTTTTCTTCTCATTGGGTGGAAAAGATGTGGAGGAGGTGGGAAATTTAGAACTGAAAATAAAATAAAATTTAATTTTTTAAAAACATGCTATCGCTTCAGCATTACCTTTCTATTTACAATTTTTTAAAATATATTTTTGGTTGTTTTGACTAAGTATTTAAATTTTTTGGTTTTATACCAAATTTGGCCTATTGATGAAAATGAAATCCAAAAGAAGTGTTGTATGCCTATGAGTTCCTATATTACATGTAATTATGACATATATATGAATATACATATATCACTTCTTAGTTACTTCTTGGTTGATAAAGTTTAAAATATGATTCCACATGGAATTCTTTGATTTGTTCTTTTTTCAATTATTTAAACAAATAAAAATGTTTGGCATCATGTCACCTGTTTAGTATGTTGTACATTATTGCCGTATCAAATAAATTTTACAATGGAAATTTTTTTAAAATTACAAACCTATTAGCTTGGAGAGAGAGAGAGAGAGAGAGAGAAAGAGAGAGAGAGAGAGAGAGAGAGAGAGAGAGAAAGAGAGAGAGAGAGAGATGCATACGTACATCTTGGGACTTGTTTTCCTCTTTCAGAAGTCTCCTGTTCCCTTTATATTCCATAGTTAAATTCTAAATGACTAAGTATAAATTTAAACATCACAACAAGCCTTCCTAATAATTTAAGAAATTTCTTCCCTTATACTTGTCAAAACCAGTTCAATCATTTCTTCTTAGGAAGAGATGAATCGTCTAGCATAACTCCATCCTTGTCAAAAAGGCATTTAGAAAGTTAGCAACATTTTTATCAGTAGCAGAAGTGGAAATAAAGTAGATGCCCATCAAAAGGGGAATGACTAAGCAAATTGTGGTGTATGAATATAATGGAATATACTAAAAAAATAATGAATATAAAGAATTTGGAGAAGTTTGGGAAGAATTATATTCAATAATACATTGTGAAGTAGGCAGTATACATAATGACCACAAAAACATAAATGGAAAGATCAACAAATTTTTAACTAAGCTCCAAGTAATTCACTTTATCCAGGAGAAGAAATGGGAACTCCCCCCAAATAGGAACTCTTTCCTTACCACCCAGTTCGGGGATAGATGGTTATGAAGCATTACATATGCTACCAGACTACATTGATATATTGATTATTTTACTGAATGGCTTTTCTTTCCTCTGTCTTTTTTCTTTGTTAAAAGGGAAAACTTGTGTAGGGGGAAGGGAAAAGGTATATTTAGAATTGAATGGTTATAAAAGTAAAAATTAGCAATAATTTTCTTAAAAGGAAGAAGGTTAAGTACTGATTTGAATCCATTGTTCTCTTCCTTTAAAAGATGTTCTTCATATTAAAAAATACTTATATCTCATTTATCCACAACTCTTATTTCATTGCTTACATCTCCCATTGGTACTGGGTAAGCATTTAGGAAGACATATTTACTTAATTCACTCTTACTAGTGTGTTCCAAATGGTTTACTAAGCTAATGGCATCAAACCTTGATTTTATGAGTGTCTTGAGTTTCTCCAATTGCCTCAAAATAATTGTTCTCAAAATAAATTTCATTTTAGTTCCTCAAATAATGGAAAAGCATTTTTTAATGCTTAATCTGTGCCAAAAATTGTGCTGAGCACTGAGGATACAAATAGAAAAGCTACACAGTCCCTGTTCTCAATGAATTCATGTTCTAATTAGGGTAAAAACACATAGAGGGTAAGCCCTGCTGGTCCTAGAGATATAGACTGTAAGGATGGGATTTGTTCAAGGGGGATGAGACCAAAGGAGCCAGAGAAGGCAGTTGCTGACAATTGCTGACATTTGAGACCAGGAAGGATTCTGGGAATTTCTCCAAAGAAGAGGAAGAGGAGAGGGCATCGGGAAGAGGGAGGAGGAGGACAACCCAGCTCAGATCTAGTCCTGAGGGCTTCCTGGGGATCTTTCTTTTGGAAACTGAAACCCTGATTCCCTGATTAAAGTCATTCCATTGCAACTCACTCATCAAGACTTCAACCATCGAGTAAGCTAAGTTTTGGGACTCCATTTTGGGAGCAATTCTCTTAGTCTCCTTCACCCATTACCCAACCTTTTCAATCAAGACCCTTTTCAATCAAAACTTACAATTATTAAAAAGGATAGAAACATAAAAACAGAAATAGAAATAGAAGGAGAAGGGGCAAAGTGAGAAGCTTGGGAGTGCATACCACTAAGATTCCCACCTAAGTGATGTAACCCATAGGAATAGTGAAGGGGGCACCCCAAAATCCCTCTGCCCTTCAACCCTTTCCCCAATCTCTGATATGCAAATAATAAAAAACCATTCAACAGTCAGATAGCATTCCAGAGTGCCTGAGAGACAACAAGGGAGAGGGGAATCACAGCTTGGTCTGGCAGCCTCCATCTTGAAGCCAGATGACCCACTGTGAAATTAACTGACAGGGCGGGTGGGGGAAGGTTTGTGTGAACCCCATTCTTATTCAGGATCAGATTAGGATACCACATACCTCCTTTATAGGGAAACCTTGCCCCCAGCTTCTGTGGGGTGGCAGGACCATCCAGGTCATCCAGTTTTGGGGTGACACCCCCTTAAAGTATATTCAGCCCCAGGGGAGTGCTGGTAGAGAAACTCACCACGTAGATTTTCTCTTTCTCCCTTCTATCAAACATTCATGACTGGCCTATTTATTATTACAAGTCACAGGATGACTTGTCCTTCAGATTCAATGGCAGGTCAGATAGAAAATCACAATTGTCCAAAGGCAGGGAAGATGGTAAATTCCAACAGCCCTTAGTGCCCAGTGGTTGAACAGGTGACTAGTCCTAGTAGTATCACATCTTACCAGATGGACTGATAAATATATCACTTCTAGATAAGTAAAGCCAGCGGTTATAGAATTAACAACTGAAAATCTCATTATGCCAAAGAGACCGCTACTGTGGGGAGGGAAATCTGCTTTATAAAGGTTGTTGTTCATGTGCTTTAGTTGTGTCCAAACTCTTTATGAGCCCCTTTGGGGTTTTCTTGGCAAAGATAATGAAGTGATTTGTCATTTACCTCTCTAACTCATTTTACAGATGAGGAATCTGAGGCAGAGTCAAGTGACTTACACAGGGTCACATAGCTAGTGTTTGAGGTCAGATTTGAAGTCAGGTCCTGCAGGCTCCAGGTCCAGCACCCTATCCACTGAGTCACTTAGCAACCCCTTTTATAAAGGTAGTTCCTATTTTTCATAGCTTCATATTTCCCCTCTAAATGAATGTCATATTCTTCCATTCATCTGAAGGTCCCCAGAATAACCATGGATACTAACTAGAGGAGAAATAAAGATGAGATTGCCAGCCAATGCCTAAAAAAACTCCCCTAAGGTTCATATTAATATAAGCAACCCACAGACACATTCTCCTAACACTATAGTAAAGAAGTAACATTACCTCTCCCTCCTTGCTCCTACATAGTGAGTTGTTTTAAACTTCAGTGTTATCTTTGAGGTGAGATGCTAGGGATTGGAACTTAAGTAGAACAAAGGAAAAAAAAGATAGTCTAGAGATTGAATACTGTGAGAATACTGCCTTCTACTCCCTTCTAACCGTAATCCTATAAATATTTAGATATTTGTGTAGGGAAAGAACCAGTTTGGGCACTGGGCACTAGTAGGATCAAAATTCCAGTTCTTTTCACTCTTCTCCACCCATGTCTAATGATTTTTATGGCCATGAATGGCATCATGATAATAAAAAGTAATTTTCTTTCTCAAAGCCTATGGAGTTTATACCAAAAGACCTTCTGTGGCAGCAGGCATAACGGAGTTCAAAAGAGAGGTTCGGATGCCAAAAGACCTTTCTAGGTAATTCCCGAGGTATTCTAAGCTACTCAGGGTTTGCATCTCCAAAAGACTCAAATAGGTTGAAGCCATAAGCTGTTCAGTGCTGAGTCTCACAGTAAAAATGTTCTGAAGAAAATGAAGGCATCTAGCAGAGAAAAGTAGAGAGTAGCTCAGCAGAGAGGCCCATCAGCAAATAGCACAATAGAACATCAGAGAATTTAGGTGACTCTGTAGTATGAGAGGTGAGAGCTGCCCCAGGTACAAATGTTCCAACATGATAGATGAATATTATCTATGCATGTTTCCTAGTCAAGTTCTGCCCCCTGGATCATGTGAGAATATACTCCTGGGAGAATGTACTCTTGTGTATATGGAGAGAGGGAAAAAAATTTTTGGCATCTTTTTTTGAAACCCTGTCATTTAATTAAACATTTTTGCTCTTAACTAATGAGTCTTCTGGTCAGTTTAGTAAAAGAAACACACTGTAGGGAGACATCTGAGCAATCGTTTTGAGTTGATTTTGACCTCCAAAGTGTCTTGGAGTAATCTTCTTGGGGGTCCACATGAAGGGTACACCAAATGCTCTACTTGGAAATTACCATTTTTGAAAAGTACTATCCCAATTTTTGAGTACAGCTGTAAAGGTCTTTGGGATAATTCTGAATGTTTCTGCTAGTTATAGAAAAACATTTCACATGGGAAAAATGCTCAAGTTGGGGTACTGAATAATTTTTAAAGAAAGGCCATTGAAATCACATCAAACATTTCTTTGAAGAAAGCATTCAAAATTCCTCTTTGATCCTCAGTTTGTTCACATGTAAAACACAAACGTGGGATCAATGTAGATCTGACCGTGTCACCCTCATATTCCATAAACTTCAATGCCTCCTTGCCACTTCCTCTAAAATAAAAAAAATAAAATAAAATAAGCTATTTGGCATCCAATGCCTTCTAATGTGCCCCCAATTTACCTTTCCAGCATTATTATACATTGCATATTACATTGTACACATATATACTCTCCTCCACTCATTCCTCAATGGGCTCAAATTGACCTCACTGGACCCTCTAAACCAGTGATTCCCAAAGTAGGTGCTACCACCCCCTGGTGGGTGTTGCGACGATCCAGAGTAGCGGTGATGGCCACAGGTACATTTATCTTTCCTATTAATTGCTATTAAAATTAAAAAAAATGAATTTCCAGGTGGCTGAGTAATATTTTTTTCTGGAAAGGGGGCGGTAGGCCAAAAAAAGTTGGGGAACCACTGTCTAAACAATACTTCATCTATCATCTCTGTGACTTTGGTAAATGAAGTATTGGCTAGTTGATTAGATAATCTAAGAGTTCCTGATCAGTTCATCCACTGTATCATTCTATGGCATGGTTTTCAGGTATATACTAAAAGAAAAAGTAGGAGCTACCTGTATTTGGGGAATATTCTCCCACAGTGCCTAACATAGAAACAGGGCCAGAATAGAGGCACAATAAATATGGGGGAGGGGTTGGCTGACTGAATCAGTAGCCTTTTTACTAGCACAAAAAATGCACTCTTCTGAGCTTGTAATTCAGAGTTGCCTGGGGCATTTCGTACTCATATTTTGTCCTTGGAAAAATCCTGTAAAATCTATAAAAAGTCCCTGATAATGGGACTTGCTCTGCTGCTAATTTAATGATTTCCTTCCTCTCTCTCTCTCTCTCTCTCTCTCTCTCTC
>NC_058135.1:51014458-51033872 GCF_016433145.1 Gracilinanus agilis
ATCCACTCTGCTATTTGTTTCCATTTTATGAGCGAGTTCATCCCATTCACATTCAGAGTTTAATTATGAGATGTGCATTAGCTGACATTTTTGTATCCTCCCCTAGACCCACCCCTTCTTCTTACACTATTTTCTTTTAAACCAGTGGTTTGCTTTGAGCTGGTATCCCTTTTCCCTTTGATTGACTTCCCTTTCTGTCCCCTCCCTTGTTATTCCCCTCTTTTTGTTTTTTAAAGGCCTAATGAATTCCCTCCCACTTCTTCTCCCCTCCCTTTTTTGGCCTCCCCATTTCCCTGTTCCCCTTGGTTTATCCCTTCTCAGTAGGGTTAGATAGAGTTTTATATCCCAATGGATATAACTATTCTTCCCTCTCAGGGTTAATTACACTGAGAGTAAGGTTTAACTATTACCTCTTAATGTTCTCTTCATCTCCTCCTTATAATAGTATTCATCCCTTCTCCTTCCCATGCCCTCTTTGTGTGTAATAGAATACCCTATTTTTCTCATTCCTTCAAGATTCTCTTGGTGTCCTCTACTATTCATCCCCTCTTTCCTTCCCACCCATTTCATCTTAGACCATTTAGTATTACAACCTCTCCCTATGAATAATTCTTATTATTATAATAGTAAATGCTATAATGGTGAACAGAGTTCACTACAGAGAATTATACATAACATTTCCCCACATAGGAGTACCAAGAATTAGATCTTATTGAAGCCCTTTAAGGAGGCAAATTTAAAAAATATGAGTTTTCTTACTTTCCCTTCTGTTTCTTATTTACCTTTTCATGTTTCTCTTGATCTTTGTGGTTGGATATAGAACTTTCCATTTAGTCCTGGTCTTTTCTGTGCAAATGCTTGGAAATTTTCCATCTTGTTGAATGCCCAAACTTTGCCCTGGAAGAATATAGTCAGTTTTGATGGGTACGGGATCCTTGGTTGTAAGCCCAGTTCTCTTGCCTTTCTGAATATCACATTCCAAGCCTTGCAGTCTTTTAGTGTGGAGGCTGCCAGATCCTGTGTGATCCTGATTGGTGCTCCTCGATATCTGAATGTCTTTCTGGCTTCTTGTAATATTTTTTCTTTTACTCTGAAGCTCTTGAATTGGCTATTATATTCCTGGGGATTGTCTTTTCTGTGTCTAATGTAGAGGGTGATCTATGGATCCTTTCAATGTCTATATTGCCCTCTTGTTGTAGAACTTCAGGGCAATTTTGCTGAATAATTTCTTTTAGTATGGAGTCCAAATTTCTATTAATTTCTGCTTTTTCAGGAAGACCAATGATTTTCATATTGTCTCTTCTAGACCTATTTTCTTGATCTGTCAGTTTCTCATTGAGATATTTCATGTTTCTTTCTATTTTATCAGTCTTTTGACTTTGTTTTATTGATCTTGCTGTCTTGATATGTCTTTGGCTTCTACTTGCCCAATTCTTATCTTTAGAGACTGGTTTTCTGCTATAAGCTTTTGATTTTCCTTTTCAGCTTTGTCTGTCCTGTTTTCCAGCTGTTTGATTTTGGTCTCTAATTTGCTTATTAATTCTTTTGATTTGGGGGCATCTTTTTCTAATTACCCAATTCTAGCCTTTAGAGACTGGTTTTCAGCTACAATCTTTTGGTTTTCCTTTTCAATTTGGTCATTTCTTGTCTTTGATTTACTTGCCTGACTTTCCAATTGTGAAATTCTTCCTTTTAAACTGTTATTTTCTTGCCAGATCTCTTCCATCTTTCTCATGATCTCAGATTTGAACTCTTCAAGACCTTGTGACTCGTTTTCATTGTTTTGGGAAGGTTTGGATTGTTTGTTCTCCTCTGATGTTTCCTCTGTTGTCTGGATTTTTTCTGTGTAAAAGTTGTCAAGTGTTAAAGGTTTCTTCTTCTTCATCTTTCTCAAAAAAAAAAAAAAAAAAAAAAAAAAAGCCATTGTAAGCTAAGTTCCCTCTCAGCTTTATGCTCCTGCCCAGGATCTGTCTGCGCTCTTTAGACTCCTGAGGTCTCAAGTCTAGTTATTCTGGGACAAGCCTCCTGGTGGTCTCCTTGCTCATTCTTCTGCCTGAAGTTCCTTTAACTGTCTCAGGGAGTTGCTTCCGCAGTCAAGCACCTCTCTGCACTGGGTCCCCACTCAAGGTCCGCTCCTGCACTCAGAATCAGCCCCTTCATCCGCTCCTTAGTCCACCCCTTAGCCCACGCCTTAGCCTGTGCCTGTGTCAGCGCCTTTGCCTGTGCCTGGGCTCAGGGTTTGTGTTCAGAGTTCATGAGTTCTTTAGCCTCTTGGAGGGTCTTAAGTCTTACTGCTCTCAGGAACAAGCCCTGGCAAGCTGCCAATGACTTAATGGTTGCCCCAAACTTGCTCTGACTCGTGCGCTGGCTTTGGCGTTGTAGGTGGTGTGGGGGTGGGGGGAGGGGGTTGCTCCGCTCATGTTTTAGTGAGAGCTGTTTCACCCCTTTATAGCATGGAAATGCCCCGATTCCACCTACCTTCAATGCTTTGCCCTATTGTGGGGTCCCTTCTTTCCTCTGGTTTTTTTTTATGTCTTCTTGAGGAGTCCTATATGCGTGGGTTAGGAGAGGTCAAGAAGTTGCTTTTTACTTTGCCGTCATCTTAACCTACATCATGGATTTTTAATGGAAAATATGAGATTCTATAATTATGTGCCATGGAAATTTTAGAGGAAGAATGACCTTTTTATTTTTATTCATAAAATTTTGCATGCTGCCTGAAATATCTGACCTTTAAAATGGTAGGAATTTTCCACAAGGCTCAAAACTCCATTTTGAAAAATATATATCATGGCTAGCCTAAGGGACGTTTTTTTCCTAATTTTTACATTGTTACCTTCCTCCATTGTGAAAATTGAACATACATGGATGTTTCACAAATAGTGTTGTGTCCCTGTTAGACTTAAATATCTTGTTGGTGCAATAAAAGGGAATATCTAGATATATTTAACCACTGGCCTAGTGTAGCTTTTCCTTGGCTCTGAATCTGTTATTTCCAGGCAGGAAAATGAGGGAGTAAAAAAGGGATTGATGTCAATGGGCTAACAAGAAATTGTTCTGGAAATTAGATGAAAATACAATGAAAGTATCATTGTTGGTATTGTTTCCAACACTCTTTATTACTTTCTCTTACTTCTCTGTATTTTAATTCAGGATTTTTGCAGAGCAATCTAATCATTTTTCCTATCTTTTCAAAGAAGTTTGATTCTACTTTATATTTTTTTAGCTTCTGGAGAGCATAAACCCATTTTTATTGATCTTTCATTTTTGAATCACCTTCATTTCCCTATACAGAAAGTCATCCTTTGCTATGAAGAACAAAAAAGAAAAAAAAAGCAGTTCATCAAAAAAAAAATAATAAACCAGTTCTAACCATATGTGCCCTGTGCCACATCCATATTCCTATATCTCTTCAAAGGACAGGAAGTGAATTTTCTTATTTCTTGCTTAGAAGCAAACTTACTAATAACAAAAAGTTCAAGTAAGTCTTTTGTTCTTTCCATTTACATTTTTGGTGGCACAGTAGACATAGCACCTTGCCTGGAGTCAGGAAGACCTGAGTTCAGATCAAGCCTCAGACAATAACTATATGATCCTGGATAAGTCATCCTGTTTAACTCAGTTTCCTTATCTCTAAAATGAGCTGGAGATGGCAAACTAACATTATCTTTGCCAAGAAAACACAAAATGGAGTCACAAAGAATGAGACATGACTAAAATGACTTAACAACAGATATTGGCTATGTTCTGTCCCTGGTTTTGCTAACTACCTTCTGAATCAATTCATATGTCTTCCCATACTTCTCAGAATTCTTTATATTGACTATTTCTTGCAAAATAACAATATTCCATTAATTTCATGTATTATAACTTCTTTAGCCATTTTCCCTTGAAGAGCATTGATTTTCTATGAAAATTTTTGTTACCACATAGACAAACTGATTGGAGTTTTTGTTTTGTATGGAAATATTCTATCTCTGACCTCCTTGGGATATATATCTAGCAGATGAATCTTTAGAACACTGTATGTAAACATTTTATTCCCTTTTCTAATTTAATTCCAAGCTGCTTCCCTTCATGCTTGGACCAGTTGAAAACTAGGTCAACAATATATTAAAGCATCCATCTTTCCACAAAGATGCCATGTTTTATATTTCTTTGTATAAGATAGCACGTAGCACAAAATCCTTACAATAAAGTGAGCTGTATTTTTCACTTTTGCCTAAATCTCCCTTCCTTAAAGTCAAATAACAACAAAAAGACTTCATTGCATCTTAGAATTTATAGCAAATAATATGACATCTCAGGCTTTTCATGTAATGAGGTTCATTAAAATGGTGACATTTGAAAGTGTGATGAGTCTTAAGATATGGATAGGATCTATTTAATAGGAGAGAGAATCTCCAAAGAGAGAGAATCATGAAAGCAAAAGTGTGGTAGGTGGGTAGTAAAAGCAGAATCACAAAATTTCAAAATTGGAAGAAAACTCAGAGACTATATAATCCAAAATATATGTGAAGAAGAATCTCCCATATAACATTCCTTAGAACCATCCAACCAGCATTAAGACTTCCAGGGATTTAAAAAAAACTCATTACCTCCTGAGATAGCCTACTCTACTTTTAGGTAGCTCCAACAGATAAGAAGATTTTCCTTATATTAAGACAAATTCTTCTTCAAGGTTATCTTAGTTCTGTCCTCTTCCACATGACACCCCTTCAGTTACTTCAAGATAGTCATTATGTCTCCTAATTCTAATAGGTAAGTGTCCTGAGTTCCAATATCTTTGATAATAGAACAATTGAAAATTATTTCTAGGGGGCAGAGTCAAGATGGCAGCTTAGTAGCAGCAAAAGCTGAAACAGCTCTGACTATCCTTCCAAACCAGTCTTTAAAAAGTACTTCAAAATGACAGGAATCAAAACCCAACACCAAGACAGTCAGAAAAAAGTAGGCAAAGAGAGTCTATTTTCACAAGATAAGGGGGAACTGGAAGTAAACTGCACACAGAGAACTACTGGCCAACCACCTCTCCCACCTCCCATGCTAGGTTCTGTGACTGGGGACTGGCAACTTTGGGACCTTGGGAGGGGGTTACAACAGCAAAAGAGCTCTTCAGACCCATTCCCTTGAAGTCCCAGGCCCTGGCACCGGCCTGAAGTGAGGTCCAGAAGTCCATCAGGCTGGGCCCTTTCAAGTCTCCTTGGTTGCATTGAAGACTTAACCCCAGGGCACATTAGTTCACAGTGTCTTATCCTGGAAACCAGCAAAGATAGTATCAGCAAGCAGCTTGTAGAATTTCCAGACCACAGGCCAAAAAAAAATTTTTTAACTAAAAAGGAGGCTGGTAAAATGAACAAACAACAGAAAAAAACATTTAACTCTTGAATACTTATACAGGTAAAAAAGAGCTAAGAGCAGAACCAACAGAGATCCAAGCAACAAGCAAAACTTCCCCAAAAATGCCATTTCCTAACTTTTGAATGAGAAGGATGAACTAATTTGCCTCTCTCTTATATAGGTTTCACCAGTCCAATGAGGACACACAGTGGGCATGCATTCTATCATAAGTAAAAGAGGTTGCT
This sequence comes from Gracilinanus agilis, assembly GCF_016433145.1. NCBI lineage: Eukaryota > Metazoa > Chordata > Mammalia > Didelphimorphia > Didelphidae > Gracilinanus > Gracilinanus agilis. The sequence goes on from NC_058135.1 coordinate 51,020,044, forward strand.
TTTAGTCCAGAGACATGGTTTCTAAGAACTTTTAAACAATAGACTAAAAAAGGTGGTTTTCTATTCATCGTATGGGAAGTTAGACTACCAAATTATTTCCTTCTTTTGACTGCCCAACTAGAGAAAAGTTCATAGGTTGGGAGTAATGGAAAATAAGAGATTTTAGGTAGGATCATATAATTTGGAACCTGGAGGAAATTTCAGCATATTACAGGAACACAAAATAATCTATCTTTACAAAAGTGTGTGGCAAGTATAGATAGAGAAGAATTATAGCTATAATTATTGGAAGGTTCATATTATTAAAGGTCTTGAAAGCCTCAGAATGTTTTCCTAATATAGTAGGCAATTAGAGCTACTGAAAGTTCATGTTGGGCACAGCTGGGTAGCTCAGCTTGAGAGTCAGGCCTAGAGATGGGAGGTCCTAGGTTCAAATCTGACCTCAGACACTTCTGAGCTGTGTGACCCTGGGCAAGTCACTTGACCCCCATTGCCCACCCTTACCACTCTTCTGCCTTGGAGCCAATACACAGAAGTTAAGGGTTTTTAAAAAAAGAAAGTTCATGTTTAAAGTTATACTTTAAGAATATCATTAGAGATGTATAATATAGATTGGGAGGGTAAGAATTTGGGAAATTGGAAGACCATTTAAGAAACTACGGAAATAACCCCTAGGACAGGTGGTAAAGACTTAATCTTTATGGGTAACAATGGGAACATATTGTAAGACAAAGGGGTAAAAATCATTGTTGAAGAAGGATTGATAATAAAATAGATGTTCAGAACAAAAAAGAATCAGTGATGAGTTCAGGATTCCAAGTGTAAAGAATAGAAAAGTTTGAAACAGGTATTATTGGAGGAAAACAGGAGGAAAAGAATGAGGTCAATTTTGGACATGTGGTTTTTGAGCCAATGGAAGGTCATCTGTGTAAAAATGATTGTCAGATAGTTCAGAAAACAATTTATGTACTGTCATTAATTACACTTATGATTATTCTGCCAAAGAAATTTTGTTCAAGTGCTGATAACTTTAAATCTAACATGTCAAAAGATGTGAAAATAAAAATACTCTTTTATACTCTGATTATACTTGTGGATCTCAAAACATCTCTTCTTGCAAAAGTATTTTTTATTTCACTGAAATGATTATTCCACCACAAAAATGTGTTAGAAAGTAAATGAGTTACTTTGGGAGCATTGAAGAGATCCAGCCAATATAATAGAAACTCTGCATATGTGCATATCATACAGGTTAATTACCTAAAATAATACCTAAGCAAGTTAATAAATAATTTGTGTTGAGTAGTTTGACATGGTATGAGGAAAACATTTCATAAAGATCATTAGGCAGGTATTATGTCTAGTTCTGTTCTAAGAAACAGTTAAAACATTTAGGGCTCTATAAAATCATTATGGGCTTACCACTCAGTGTCAAATCAAGAATAGCACCTCTTGGTAGTCCTCTACCAACACTAAGTGTCAAGGGACACTTAGAAAGAACATGGTGACCATTCTTTAGAATATAATGGATTATTCATCAATGGGCTAATTAATAAAATGAAAACAAAATACTTCAAAAAAAAGGTTGAGCAAGGCAATTCCAAGGAGAGTCGTATTAATCTCAGGCCACTACAGAAGATATTATGCAAGATTCATTAATATTAATACATCTTATTTTACCAAATACCACTTCTTCTAAGGCACTTTTACTGAATTATAAAGAAGAAAGTCAACCAGATTTTCATTATTAGCCAAAGAACAAGAGAAAGTTTCTTAGACTGATATTAAGAATTTTATATCTCAGTGCCAGTTTCTGTCTTGCTATTCCCTACACTAAGTCAAATGCCTCTTAAGAATTCTTGTACCTATTTGACAAAAACTGCTGGAAAAATTGGAAAACAGTATGGGAGAGATTAGGTTTTGATGAACAAATCATACCCTATACCAAGATAAATTCAGAATGGGCAAATGACTTAAATATAAAGAAGGAAATTATAAGTAAATTATGTGAACATAGAATAGTTTACCTGTCAGATCTATGGGAAAGGAAAGAATTTAAGACCAAGCAAGAAATAGAGAATATTACAAAATGTAAAATGAATAGTTTTGATAACATTAAATTTAAAAGGGTTTGTATAAACAAAACTAATGCAAACAAAATTGAAGGGAAGCAACAAATTGGAAAAAATCTTTATAACAAAAACCTCTGACAAAGATCTAATTTCTCAGATTTATAAGAAGCTAAATCAATGGTACAAAAAAATCAAGCTATTCCCCAATTGATAAATGGGCAAGGGATATGATTAGGGAGGTTTCAGATAAAGAAATCAAAACTTTTAATAACACATGAAAAGGTGTTCTAAATCTCTCATAATTAGAGAAATTCAAATCAAAATAACTGTGAGGTAACACCTAACACCTAGCAGATTGGTCAATATGACAGCAAAGGAAAGTAATGAATGTTGGAGGGGATGTGGCAAAATTGGGACACTAATGCACTGTTGGTGGAGTTGTGAATTGATCCAATCATTCTGGCTGGCAATTTGGAACTATGCCCAAAGAGTGCTAAAGGAATGCCTGCCTTTTCATCCAGCCATACCATTGCTGGGTTTGTACCCCAAAGAGATAATAAGGAAAAAGACTTGTACAAAAATATTTATAGTTGCACTCTTTGTGATGACAAAAAAATTGGAAAATGAGGGTATGCCCTTCGATTGGGGAATGTCTGGACAAATTATGGTATATGCTGGTAATGGAATACTATTGCACTCAAAGGAATAATGAACTGGAGAAATTCCATGTGAACTGGAACGACCTCCAGGAATTGATGCAGAGTGAAAGGAGCAGAACCAGGAGAAAATTGTACACATGCCAAGAGAGTTTTTATTAATTTCTAGTTTTTATGTTTAAGAGGAAAAGGAGTAATAAGTTTTTTCAGTAAGAGATCCCCTGCTGTGCAGGTCTGCAGTTAGAGACCCTCTGCTGTGCTACTTGTCAGTTAGTGGCAGTTAGAAGGGCATGGTCAAGGGGAGTTAGTCAGTTGGAGGCAGATGGAAAGGACTTTTTGTCTCTAGGTCCCCTGTGGAGAGGAGTGTGTGACTCACTCTCTCTGGAACTGTGAGGAAACTGAGAAACAGAATTAAGGCCTTAATAGCCTTATTAATTATTAATACTTTGGGTATATAGGTAGATACATAGTGTTTATATTATTAGATAGAAAAAGTAGGAGTGTAGGCAAGGGCTTCGGCCTAGCAGAGGATACTGCCCTCTGAGGCAGATAGATTTAGAGGATTTTTAAAGAAATTTAGTTAGGATTGGGATCTTGGGTATAGTTATAATCTATTATAAGATGACTTTCACTTTCCTCCTTCCTATTTCCTAGCCTTATTTCCTAAAAATAAACTAAATGTTTTGTCTTTAGTAAACTGCACACTGGCTTTTGATCAAATTCCTGCCCCAAAAAACTTAACCCTTCACAACACAGAGATGAATACACTGTGGCACAATCGAATGCAATGGACTTTTCTACTAGTGACAATTCAATGACCCAGGGCAATCCAGAGGAATTTATGAGAAAAAACACTATCCACATCGGGAGAAAGAACTGTGGGAGCAGAAATGCAGAAAAAAGACCATATGGTTGATCACATGGTTCAATGAGGATATGATTAGGGATGTTGACTTTAAATGATCACTCTATTGCAAATATTAATAATATGGAAATAGGTTTTGAACAATGATACATGTAAAACCCAGTGGAATTGCTTGTTGGCTCCAGGAGAGGGGAGGGAGGAAGGGAAGGAAAAAACATGAATCATGTAACCATAAAAAAAACTCAAATCAATTAATTAATTAATTAATTGATGTTTAAGTATTCTAATTAAATTCATTAAGTGAATAAATTCTAAATTTTTTTAAAAAAAGAATTCTTCTATCTAAAGTTTTGGAATAACAAGTATTTTCATATGACATTCAAACTATAGCATCAGACAAAGGGAGCATGATATTCTTAACTTTTCCCAAATGATTCTATTTACCAACCTCTACTAATGAATATAATTTCTACTTATAATAAACAGATATGCAAAAATTATTGATGGTTGAATTGTTAATCCTGTATTATTGGAAATTTTGGGGTCCTTGAACTACATTTCCCATGAGCCCATTGGCTCCCTGTTTTGCACAATGATGGAGACAGAGAGATAAAACTGAGGGGCTGGGGTTGGACATCCTCTTTGCTTCCGATCCAGCAGCATGGCAGGAGATATGATGCATCTTTTAAACTGACTAAGCTAGAATGGCATGTGGCTTCATTTTCTAATGGTTACTAATAAACCTTTAAAACCCATAATATTTTTAAAGTAATCTTTTTATATTAATTTTCTTACAATCCATACTTATAAGTGATGATCTCTGGAACAATTACATTGAAAAATGAGCTATGATCCTATTATTTTATAATCTATCTATGAGACAGTTACTTTATTAGTTTTAAAATATTCTATCAACACATTTTAAAAGTTGCTTCATTCTTCGAATTTAGCTTTATCTTTTGCTAGTTGGGCTCAATTTTATTTTCAAGTACAAAATGTGCATTGATGTGGGTAAAATATAATACTGTCTACTCACCATTATTCCCAGAGGAGCAAAGGAAGCCAGCTGTTCCTTTCACCTCAGAAGAACTGCACAAGGCCATCAGGGAAAGCTTTTAAGTATTCAGGAAGTTTGCAGTATCTTACCCATTCTATTTATCAATTCCATAGTTGTATTTTTCTCCCTTGTTCCCAATGCTGGCTCTATCACAAGTTGTCATTCAGTCTTTTCAGTTATGTCTGACTCTTCATGACTCCAAAACACAAGGGGGGATAATTCTGCCATACTATACAACTGATAGATCACATCTGGGAAATATGATCAGGTCTGGGCAGCACATTTTGGAAGGACGTTGAAAAAAAATGGAATGAGTCCAGAGAAGAGCTTCTGGAGTGATGTAGAAACTTAGAGCAGGTCTTACAAAGACCTATTAAAGAAGCTGGTGATGGTTCACTTGTGAAAGAGAAGGTTTAAGGTAAATATAGTCACTATCCAGTTATTGAGGAAGAAATAATAATATTGTTTTTCTCAGATATAGAGTACAGAGGTGAGAGGAGTCAGGAACCCAGGGAGAATATGAGAAATTAACAAAATTCCTTAAAGAGAATTCAGAGGCAGCAAGGTAAATCAATGGATAAAGGGCTGGACCTGGAATCAAGAAGATCTGAGTTCAAATTCAATATTGGTCACTTGCTAGCTATATGTGACCCTACACAAGATATTTAATCTCTGTCTGCTTCAACTTCCTCAACTGTAAAATGGGAATAATAATAATAATACCTACTTTGCAGGGTAATGGTGAGGATCAAATGACATAATATTTGTCAAGCTCTTAACCCAATTTCTCACATTTGGTATGTACTTAATAAATGCTTAGTCCCCTTCCCCCAAAGGTAGAATGTGTTGCCCCACCATACAGGGGTTTTCTCCTCCCTGAGAGGTCTTCAAATAAAGTCAAGATGACCATCCATCAGAGATAATATGGTGGAGATTCCTATTCAAATATTCCTTTTCTAACTCATAGAATTATGGAATTATATTTTTATTATAGAATTATTATTATAAAAAGTATTATAAAATTATTATTATAGAAATTATAGAATTTCAAATTGTGATTTCATTATATTACTATACATCTAAAGAACCTACCCAAAACATTCCCACAGGTATTCTTTTTTCTTTAAGCTTTATGTTTTGTTTTTAAATTATATTTATAAATTATTATTATTTCATTGTACACAGAACTTCACACAAACTGAAGTGCATAGGTAAATATGGCTCTTGCTCTACTTAGTGTATATGTTTTTGACATATCTATGTTATTTCATTGGTATAGAAAACTTTCAAATTTAAACACTTTAGCCATTAATATAAATTCATTTCGAATCAATTTAAAATGCATTTGTCAAGTTGGAAGGAATCTGGGAAAATATGCTCAATGGCAAATTGTTGATGAAAATGTGAATTGGTCTATCCATTCTGGAAAGCAATTTGGAACTCTGCCAGGGGTGGAAAATGGAAAAAGACTCATGGTTCTGGTTCTGCTGGGCCTTCCATTTGGCATTTGGGCCAATAGGAGATCAATTGCTAGATCTTCCTTGTTCACTACCACCACCTTCTGGATATAGATAGATAGATAATATAGGTGTTACAGAAATGGAGATGGAGAGAAAAGAGGTAAAGAGAAGAATAATAAAGAGAAGATAAATAATAGAGACAGAAAAAGAAGCAGAAATAAAACTGGTGGTAGACATAGAGATGGAGATAGAGATGGAAAAAGAGAGATTGCCTCAATAAGATTTCCAGCTCTATGTCATTGTGTGCATTTTTGGATCTTTTGTTTTTCCAATGACTTTCATATCATTGTGGATTTCTTACTCTATGCATCATCTAGGGGAAATAAGGAGCATGCAGAGTGCCTCTTCATAAAAAGAGAATCTTAGTTTTCACTCTTCACAAGGCATCTTCAGTGACCCTCCTGAGTCCTCCTGAGTCCTTACTTTATATTATGCTTCATGCCAAAACTCAAAGAACTCCAGAATAATATTAACTGTTCTTCTATTCTAGAATCTTACATAATTTCAACATTTCCATGGTAGACTCTTTATTTGAAGTGAGCCTTCTAAACTTTGCTTAATATGCCTTTAAAAAATCTACAAAAAAAATATGGTGGGATCTAGCCCCCCTACCCCAACCTATGCTTTGTCATTATTGTTACTAGTAGTGCTTCATCATCAGCCTGCAAACTGTGGCTCTGAGAAGTTCCAAATTATTACAATATTAGAACATAAAATCAGAATTTTATAACTGGAAGGAATCATCTATTTCATCTAGTCTGACCCTTGATTTCTTGGAAGGGAATAATGATAACTGCAATGAGAAAAGAGAGATCTCCAAGGTCACATACAAATTAATGGTGAATTAAACATCAGAGCCTAATTTTTTTGACTCCAGGATCAATTCATTTTTTCACATAATTCAATGTCTTCTAACTATGTACATTCCTGTAAGTATTTTTTTCTTTAAGCTTTATGTTTTGTTTTTAAATTATATTTATAAATTGTTCTTATTTCATGAGAGGTCTTATAGCAAAGTAATATAGTTAAATAAAAATAACAAATGACCTTATCCGAAACTGTATGCAACATTTCATATATAGCACCCTCCATCTCTCTATTTTTCAAGTAAACAAAAATTTATTTTGTCTCCTGCCTACCCCCTCCTGCTCTATTGAGAAAAAATAATAGAAAAATAAATTTCTTACAACAAATGTTCATAGTTAAACAAAACAGATTCCTTCTATGACTGTAATATGCATATATAAACACATACACATGAGCATATGTGTGTATTATACTCTTATTATTCCTGCTAAAATCAGTTATATCTCTAGGATGGATAGCATGTTTCTTTATTAGTACTTGGGAACCCTAAATGTATTGATCTTACAACTTTTAGTTCTTATTGCTTTCAAAGTTGTTTGTTTTTACCATTTTTTTCTGTATCAATTGCTCTCCTGCTTTTGATCATTTAATTATTCAGTTTATAAAAGCCCTAAAAATCATCCGTTTTCATAATATTGATGTTATTGTTCCTTTTCTTTCCTCCTACACTACTTCACTTGGTGATCTCATCAGCTCCCACAGAATTAATTACCAATTCTGTGTTGATGATTCTCAGATCTACCCATCCTACTGACCTCTACTCTTGCATCTTCAGACATCTTAATCTGGGTATCCTGTAGATATCTTAAATTCATCATGTTCAAAAGAGAAATCTTCTTTTCCCCTAAATCCTCCCCTCCTTCTATATTTTTTATTACTGTAGAGAGCAACTCCCAGCCCCCCAGGTTCTTAACCCAGGAGTCATCCTTAACTGTACTAAAAGCTTGTGGATTTCACCTTTCCAAAAATCTCTTGAATACACTGTCTTCTGTTTCCTGACACTGCATCCACCTTACTATAGGCATTTATTTTTTCTGTTCTAGACTCATGAGATAGCCTGCTGGTATGTCTGCCTGCCTCCTCCCCTCTATCCTCCATTCAGCCATCAAAATGATTTTCCTTAAGCATGCCCCTTCAATAAACTTCTATTGCCTCCAGGAACAAATACAAAATGCTGTTTGAAATTCAAAGCCCTTTATCTAGCCTATACTTATTCTATATTCCCAAAATTTGAGTTATTGCAATAATCTCGAGGAGAAGAAATTGTTTCACCTACTAAAATGTGAGATAATATAAGTTGCTTGTTTGGTCTCGATTTAAAGTGTCTTTTTTACAGTAATTGTTTTTTTTAAAGAAGTCCAGATCTTAGAGAAAGGAAGTGTGTTTCTGACAAGTGCTGACTGTGTGACCCCAGGAGATCACTAAGCTTCTCAGTGTTCCAGGCAACTCTTTAAAACTCTAAGTAGTGAAGTAGGTGATGATACGCATTGGTAAAGAGAGTTTCTTCCCTAAGAGTTATCCATCTTGAGAAAATCACAAACTGAAATGCAAAAAAAATGAAAAAAATCTCCATGTCCGTAAAGGGGTTTGAATTATTCTTTTGGTACTTCATTTGCCGTGCTGGCAGTTAAGAGAGTCCACCACTAAACAATAAACTCAGTCACTATCTAGAGGATAAATTCTATCTCTACCAGTCTTATGTCCACAACCTAAAGATAGAATGATTTTATTTTCTGAACTGATCCATGATACTAGGTCCAATGAGTATGTTCAACTGATTCAATTCCTCAGGTGTAAGAGTCAGGGAGTCATGTTGGTATGTAATAAAATTGTCTTGGAAAATGCATTGGTTTTTAGTTATTGATCTAACCAACTTGGTTATTGGTCTTAGTGATGTGCTAGTCACATAGTGAGCAGAAAGCTCTCTGATTAGCTGAAGTGACATTCAGAAGAGGACAGATTGACCTCTGCCATTTTCTCTTAGTCAGATATCTTCTCTTGATTCCATTCCTCCAACAGTCTCTCATGAGAGATGATACCACAAGAGGAGAGACTTTGGATCCTCTTCCCCCAAGACTCCCTGTGTTAGTTAAAATCACCTGGGGTTCTATTTGGAAGGATTGAACCTCAAAATAGTGTTTGACAAACTTCTGTGGACCTGTGGGGGTCCTTAAAACTACATTTCCCGTGGTCCAACGGGTTTCATGGGTTTCCTGTTTTGGATTATGTATTCAAGGTGAGGGACTGTTTTAAGTAGGGGGTAGTGACTTGGAGCTTCCTCTTTAGTTACCTGAGCGCACAGAGAGAGGAAGGTAAATGGCTGAGGGTGAGGTTGGAATAGGTTTCTTACAGGCTTGTGGTCAGTTTATCTCTATCAGCATGGCTTTTATTAAAATACTATTCTTCCGGGGGCAGCTGGGTAGCTCAGTGGATTGAGAGCCAGGCCTAGAGATGGGAAGTCCTAGGTTCAAATCCGGCCTCAGACACTTCCTAGCTGTGTGACCCTGGGCAAGTCACTTGACCCCCATTGCCTACCCTTACCATTCTTCTGCCTTGGAGCCAATACACAGTATTGACTCCAAGATGGAAGGTAAGGGCTTAAATAAATAAATAAACAAATAAACAAACAAACGAACGAACAAATAAATAAATAAATAAAATACTATTCTTCCTTTTGATCTCAGCCTTCATCATTTTTAATAATAACAGTTTGGCAAACCAGAAGGTCGAAATTCGAACTCTAAAAGAGAGCCATGCCTGTTTTTTGGCCATCTTGCTCAGCTTTTTTTGGCAATTTTTTAAAAAAGGAAAGTGGCCTTGCTCGCCATGCTTTTGCTAAAAGCAACAGTACGTTTTTGCCTTGGTTCTTAGCTTGCCTAGGCATTTTTTTTTTCATTTAAGATAAATGAAGTTTGGGCTTACAAGCTTGTGAATTTTGAAAGGTCAGGAGAGCAAGACACCCAGAACTCCAAGAGTCTAGAAGTTGAATCTACATCAGGCTTTGAAGCTAATTCAGTATCAATGCACTGAGGAGAAAGAGTAACCTTTGGGAACCAGCCTGTAGTCACTGATTCAGGCAGTAATATTATATTTGGAAGGAACTGGGTGAAGATTCATGCTAAGTAGAAACTTCACTGTCTGAGCTCATTCTCCCCCTTGTCCAAGGATGCATAAGTGAGACTGTCTCTCTCCAAGGATATGTTTACACGTCTGTTCTTGTTAAAATTTCCAAGCAAATGTCCCTTTGTAAAAGCTAATTATTTTTTATTCACATTGAACTGGTGTAGTATTCATTGGAAACTAACAGTGAGGGGAACACACTCCAAAATGAGGCAAAAGCCGAACCCCTAACCATTCCATGGTACCTCTAGAACCCTTTAAGGAAAATGTAGCTAGCCCAGTCCTGGAATTTTGAGCCCAGAACAGACATACTATACGCCTGTTATCATGAGCTATATTTCCTGACTTCTCGGTTAAAATGCAGGAGTATTCAAAATAAAATATGAAACTACTCGTAGAGACTCATATTTCATATAAAGATGACTGAATAATCACTGTGTTAAGAAGTTCAATTGAATGAAGATAGTGAAGTCACAATTATTAATTAAGTTTTAAATCTTGAATGTGGTTGTCTGTCTTTCAGACTGTTTTCTTTTAACTTCTTCATCCTTAATTATAAGCTTTTAAAATTTATATTGCCTATAAATTAAGAGAAAAAATATATACTTTCCACTGCTCAATTTAAACAGATTATTTCAAAACAGCAAGAAGTCAATTAAGCCTAATTTAAAATGTTTTATTGATTTCTTTGGCCTTCTTCAATATACTCACTGCACCCCACCTCGCACCTATACACAACACCATCTTAATGAACTTTTGCTTTATAATACATTAACCTTAATTATTAAAGAAAAATAATAAAACACAATGTAAAGAAATCTGACTTTTGAATTAGGAAAACTTTAGTTTTGGTCTTTCCTCTGAAACAGTGTGACTCTAGAGGATTAACTACTTTCTTTCCTTTTTTAATTATCTTTTTTGGTAAACAAAAATTCATTTTTTGTTTCAGATGCTTCCCCTCACCCACTGAAAAAAAGAAAAGAATAAGATAAAACTCTGGTAATAAAATAGTTTTGGGGGCAGCTGGGTAGCTTAGTGGATTGAGAGTCAGGCCTGGAGACGGGAGGCCCTACGTTCAAATCCGGCCTCAGACACTTCCCAGCTGTGTGACCCTGAGCAAGTCACTTGACCCCCATTGCCCACCCTCACCACTCTTCCACCTAGGAGCCAATACACAGAAGTTAAGGGTTTAAAAAATTTTTTTAATAAATTAAAAAAAAACACTTTTAAAAAATGTTTCATTGGCCATGTCCAGAAAAGATATGTCTCAACCTTTGTTCTGATAAAATTCTCAATTTTAGTTAAATCTCTGAGTTCTCTAAGTAAAGCATTTGCAAAAAGGGGATTGTTTTGTTTTCTCTTTGCCTATACTTATTTCCTCTATTTCTATTTTCCATACAGCTTATGTACTATGTGTATTAACTATTCTTTAAATTTTTGATATAATTTAATTTAAATACATTCAGTCCAAGGGGTCTCATTTAGGGGAATTCACTTAACATCTATTTTATTTTTCTGAGATTGGGCTGTTTAAAGCCTCATTTTGTTCATCTGAACTTACATTTTTGTGCGTATTCATCCATTTAAAATATTTTATCTGATACATGTAAAATCCAGTGGAATTGCTTATTGGCTATAAGAGGGGAGGGAAAGAACATGAATCATGCAACCATGGAAAAAATATTCTACATTGATGAACTAACTAAATAAAAATTTTAAAATCAAATAAAATATATTGTCAATGTTATTGAAATGTAGGGAATTGGTTTTAATGATTTCTTCTTTACTTTTTGTAATTCATCTTTTTTGTTTTTGACATTTGTAATTTGTTTTGTTTTTTTTTAAACCCTGTGTATTGGCTCCAAGGTACAAGAGTGGTAAGGATAGGCAGTGGGGGTCAAGTGACTTGCCCAGGGCCACACAGCTGGGAAGTGTCTGAGGCCAGATTTGAACCAAGGACCTCCCATCTCTAGGCCTGGCTCTCAATCTACTGAGCTACCCAGCTGCCCCCTGTAATTTGGTTTTGCTCTTTCTTTTCATCAAAGAAATTATATATTACTCTACCTATTTCATTTTTCTTTATTAAAAAATGCCTGCTCTGAGCTTTATTTGTTAAATCAATGTTTGGGTTTTTTGGGTTTTTTTCAGTTTTCAGTTTTCAGCTTTGTTTATCTCTTCTTGATTTTCCGGATTTCTATTTTGATGTTTAATTTAATGTTTTTTTGTTTGGTTTTCTGATGTTTCTTTTTTTCACTTGTTTGCCCAATTTGTTAAATGGATCTTTCATTTATTAATGAAGGAATTTAGAGGTACATGTTCTTCAAAGGAGTACTTTGCTTGCACCCAAAAAAATTGAGAACATTACCTCATTGTAATAGCATTTAGTGCAATTATGTATCATTTCTATATTTTATTCTATGCCCAGCATATTCTTATACTAATAATTTCTTCTATGGCTCATTATTGAACATAATTTTCATTGCATATGACTTATAAAAATGTATTTAACATATCTTCTATTCTTCATTTATTTATAATGTTTTACATGCAAATACATGTTCAATTTTTGTAGAAGTGTCATATACAATGCAGAAATAGGCATACTTGTTTTCTATTTCAATTCAATAATCACCAGGGTTCTATTATATCTAACTTTTCTAACACTTAGGCAACTATAACTCATTTTTTTGTTAGATTTAACTAGGGATGATAGAGGTACATCAAAATCTCTCACTATTATTCTTTTGTTGTCTATTTCTCCTTGTAACTCATTTAACTTTTAAGTTTTCAGATATGAAGCTAATTGTTACATATGTGTTTACTATTTATAATACTACAAGCATATTCAGAATAATATAGTTTCCATTTATCTCTTTTAATTAAACATATTTTCCTGGTTTGTCTGAGAATGATTGCTTTTTTTCATCTAAACTGTAATAGATTTAGCTCTAGCCTCTTATTTTAGATCTCTGTGAATCTTCATATTTTAACTGATTTTCACATAAATAAAATGTTTCCATCTCTTCTTTTTAATCTACTCTTTTATGCTCACATTATGAGTGAGTTTATCTACTTCTTATTCACAGTTATTAGTGTTAATTGATAATTTTCTTTCATTCTATTTCCTTATGCTTTTCCTTTCTTTGTTTCATGCTTTCTTTTTATTAAAGTTGGTCAATTACAAGTATGTTAAGTACTAGTGACCATGGTATAATGGAACCCACTTCTACTTTCCTACCCCTCTTCCTTTTCCCTTTCCCAGAGGCTAATCATAAGTTTTTATGCTTTTTTTAATATCTCTTTTTAATCTACATTTTGTGGTAGGGTCCATTTTGCTTACAAAAAATATCTCCCTCCATATACTCTCCCTTTTCCTTTACCTTCTCCTCTTTCCCTCTTATTTCCTAGTTTAGTAAGATGTATTATTTTATACTATATGGTATATAAACTTTATATTTATACTGACTGAATTTATATATCCTCTTCCCTTCTTTGATTATTTGAAATAAAAGTTAGATTTGAGTATTATCCACTCCATCTACTGCTTCCTCTTTGCTTGCATAGTTTTCTATTTATAATACACTGTCTTGCTGATGTCATTTACCCCAAGTCTATTCCATTGATCCTCCTCTCTGTCTCTTAGCCAGTACCATATTGTTTTGATGACTGCTG
>NC_058135.1:51034372-51061427 GCF_016433145.1 Gracilinanus agilis
GTTTCCTGAAAACTTCATTCTGAAATCCCAGATGAACACTGAGGAACTAAGATGTGTAAAAGGAAAATATAGTTACAAGCAAAACAGCTTCTTTCCCAATTTTTACTTACATAGTGTTATGAGGGTAATTTGAGGAAAGGTGTTTGGGATAAGGGAATTGAAAGGAGGATGTTGGAGACTTGGTAAGTGGATAAATTAGGCTTCAGGTAGGCTGGGATTAAAGGAGATTCAAGGTATAATAGGACTGAAGTCAGGAGTATAACACAAAAGGGAAACAGAGATCTTTTGGGAGAAGAGAAGTTAAACTAAACAGATTAACACTGCAGGCTTACAGACTGGGACTTAGCCTCAAACACAAACTGAGGGAAATATACTAGACTGAAATTAACAAAACAGGCTTTAGTTAATTTCACAGGAAGGGACCTATTTTGAAGTAACACCTTCCTTCAAGATGGATGCCCCAGCTACCCTCTGAGCCCAGAGTATGTTGTCTCTTTCCCTCTTCTTCCCTCTTGATAACTAACAGACAAATTACACTAAATAGGACTATTGAAACACAAAAGGGTTTATTTGTTTGAAGGATGTTGGTTAGGAAGGTGGATTAAAAGAAAGCCCTATCAGTTATCTCAGGAACCTCAGGTGGGGGAAGGGAAGTGAAGATGAATCTGAGTAAGGACCTGCCTTATTCAGTTTTACAAAATGCTATCTAAAGGGAATAAATGATGATTTGATTAAATTATAAATAATGTTGTCAATTAGATAACTCTTCACAGATTTAACTCCTCTCTAATTTCTCTCCTTATAAACTCCACAGCCACTAAGGTAAGGGAGGGAAGGCAGGGTGGTATTAGGAAAGGAAGATATAAAGGGTCTATCTAAAATAATAATTTCTTAAGTAAATATATCAATGCTAGGCTAAATTTCAATATTGAAGCTAGATAATCTAAGAGCTCGATCATTGACTTCCTCCCTCCACGGAAGATCCAGTCAACTGCCCCTCTTCTCAAGATTCTAAAACCTCTAACAGCTTTTTGGAACTCAGCCAAAGCTAGAAAAAAACTATATCCCCCAATTCTGTATACCACAAATGCCCCTTTTCTTTTCAAAATATGCAACTAGCACCATTTTAATAATTACTAAAGTCTAAGGGATTTCTACTCTTATACTAAGCTAAATTCTTACTAGGCTCTTATCCCTAACTAAGTTTGCAAAATAATAAAAGGTTGCTATCTCCTAAACTATGCTACAACTAAATAAGCTAAAACTAAGATGGGATAAGGTAAAAGTATAGGAGAGGAATGGGGATTTCATTTTTCAAAAAATTTTTGAACAGAAAGGAAAACAAATTACATTTTAAACATACACACATTTTTAAGGCTAATTTTTGCTAACTAGAACAAAGTAATGAATCCTATCTATGCATTATCTAATTTTATGAACTACTCAGATAATATTAACTAAGAAAAGTTTTGCAAATTTTTCTTTGCAAATAAATTTCTAAATTCTAGTTCTCTTGCTAAAGTTAGTGTATGAATAGGTTAATACACTTATGCCTATGTTAGAAATGTTAGTAATAATAAGTAAGTCTATATCTTTTGTAAGTCTATTGGTTAAACCATAGACCTTTGTTATGTACAATATTTACAAAGAAAATTTTAGAAAGATCTGTCCCTGTACTAACTTACTAAACTAACTAAACTGTCCCTGTGTGTTAGTAAACTTATTGCTAATGGTTAGTAATCAAAATTACATATATACATGACATGTCAGGTGATTTGAGTAGAATGGTGTCTGTACCATAGTAAAAGACTTTCTTTTACTAAGGCAGATATACCCTTCTCTCTTAAGTGAAAGTTTATGTTTCACATGTAAATGTGAAGTTAGGAAAATGTTTTATGTGTTGTCTATTGACTTATCCGTGTAATGACGTGTTACATACTTACTCCACCGGAATTCTTTTGCAAATTGCATGTACTGCTTGGATGGAATCTAGTGTTGTATGCAGTGAGAATTCTGTTGGGTGTAAGTTATCTCTTTTCCAAATACATGTGTCCCACGCTGATTCGATGTTCCTCTTCAGTGTGGATGTCCTCTTTACGATAGATGTATTTGGTCACGGATGTCTTTGTAGTTCTCAGGTTTGCTGTCCTTGTGACGATCTGCGTAGTCAGCAACCAGTGAGATGCTCGATGCACCCACGCTTGTCAACTTCTGATTTGTGTTGTTCGATGCACCAGTGCTTGTCACCTTCTGACTTGTGTCAGGAACCAATTTTTAAATGTCTATCATATATGATTTTTTCTCTTCTTCTTTTCTTTTATGATTTTAATAAAGATGATTATTATAGGTAATCAAAAAATAAAAGTTCGTGATTAAGTCTTTGTGCTTTCATTCATTCATCATCGTCAGTTTCTAGATCTGGTATTGATTGCAAATCAAATGTTGTGTCTTCTTCCTTCACTGATTCTTTTTCATTATCATAAATATTTACAGATGATTTTTCTAAGTGATTGAGATTGGGATAGTCATTTGGGTGTAAAATCTGATTGTTCACTGGTTCTTGGTCTACTTCTGCTTCTGATTCATGTTCTGATTGTTGTTCTGTTTGTTGCTCTGTTTCTATGGTCTTATGAATAGATTTTGGATTTACTGAGGACTTGCTTGATTGTTTAGTTGGTGCTAATTGATCTTTGTTTTTCATAGTTTCTGGGTCTTGTTTTCGTTGTTGTAGGGACATGTCTTTAGCTGGCTTGACATGGGTGACATGGAACCACGGATCTTTTCCTTCAATTTTGATTGCACTTGGAGTTGTTAATATTATTTGGAAAGGTCCAAGCCATTTGGGTTCTAACACAGTCTTCCTAGCGAAGTTTCTGGTGTAAACATAATCTCCGGGTTGGAAGTTGTGTAGATCAAAATCAAAAGGTACTCTTTGATGTATCAAGCCTAATTTATGAAGTTGATTTAATTGTTGCTTGAGCAATTTGATATATTCATATAGCTTGCATTCCATACCTAGGTGTGATAATTTGTGAATGCTTTGAGGTGCTTTGCCATGGAATGGTGGATGTCCATACAGCATTTCAAATGGTGAAATATGTGTGATGCTGTTGGGTTGGCTTCTTAGGTGGAATAGTGCTAATGGCAATGCATCAGGCCATTTCATATGAGATTCTGCACATAATTTTGCTATAAGATTTTTTAGACTTTTATTCACTCATTCCATCTGTCCGTTAGACTGGGGTCTAAATATTGAGTGAAGATGTCTCTTAATTCCTAATATTTCATAAACTGTAGCTAGAATCTTATTTGCGAAATGGGACCCAGAATCTGATGCAATATGTAATGGTATAGAGAATCTAGGTATTAGTTCTCTTAGTAAGATTTTCACAAGAAAAGCTGAGGTGTTATGCTTTGCTGGAAAAGCTTCTGGCCATTTAGTTAATCTATCCACTATTACTAAAGCATATCTATAACCATTACTCCTTGGCATTGTGATGTAATCAATTTGTAAGCATTCAAATGGTGTGTAAGCTAAAGGTTTTCCTCCCAGACTATGAACTTTTGTGATTGTCTGATTATAATGCATACAAATTTTGCACCTCTGTGAAATTCTCATAGCAACTTCATATATGCCCCTTGCATTCCAATACCTATTTATAGAATCTGCCATGCCCAGAGTTCCATAATGCCCTTTCTGGTGTAGTGCATTGCAAAATGTGTAATATAAGGATTTAGGTAACATCGGTTTTCCATTTGCTCCTAACCAAACTCCGTTAACAAGATATGCACCGTGATGTTTCTTCCAATTCTTCACTTCCTTTGGAGAGTATGCATTTTTCAGATCTTCTTCCTCCACCAAAGATAAGTTCAAAATTGTCAGAGGTCCATATCTTGCTGCATATTTGGCAGTCACGTCGGCTCGTTTGTTCCCTAATTCGATTGGTCCTTGGGTTTTTGTATGAGCTTTGCAATGGATTACTGATACTTGGGCTGGTAATTGGATTGCATCCAACAACTGATTAATTAAATTGCCATACACTATTTGTTTGCTATTTGATGTAATGACCTTCATTGGTTCTTTGTTGCGTATGGTCTTTTGTTTCTAAACCCAAACTTCCTATAGCACCATTAGGCAAGTTCAGTTTAGAATCAGGATTACAGAAAGCAGGCTTAAAGAGCATACTCTCATTGACAGCTTGTAAGTCATTGTCACTATTGCAAATTCCATGTTGGCTTTCATTAAGGGCTTCAGAAATGGAAGTTTGATTTGTTCTATCTTTCACTCTGCTCTTTAAAGAACTGTCAAGTCTCAAATCAGCAATCTCTCCTTCAGTAGTCTCTGGGATTGTATGATAGTTAGATTGTGTTCCCTTCAACACTTCAGGTTCAATTAGTGATTCATAAGCTGACTGTTGTTCCCTATTTTGCCCTACTGTTTTTGTGACTGACATTAGATGATTTTTATTTTTATCAATCACAGTAACAGTCTCGATGTTATGTTCAGCCACACTGATTGTAAAAGAAGGCAACTGTTCCCTATCTCTTCCCCAAAGTTTAGGATGAAATTCTGTAGCTAAGGGGTTGAGAAAGGTGGATTTTGACTTTCCTACACAGCTGCTATCATCTTTTAAATCAGTGGGTCGTTTCTTTAAAATCAAGTTCTTGCCAACCTCTAGACTTTTTTGCTCTTTAACCTCTAACTGTGACCTTGTGTCTAAAGCAGTTGCATGGGAAAGAACTGTTGCATCTAATTCTAAATCCGTTTGCAAATTTTCTTGATGTGATTCTTTGCAATGGTTTGATTCATGCTTCCCACCCAATGTGTGTGATATGGAATGAGAAAGCTGATCCCTTATATAATTATCCTCCTTAATGCCAAAGATTTCTTTGCGCATTTGCTCATTATCTACCACAGACCTATGTGTATCCTCTGTGTAGATTACTTTAGACACCTTTTCTATTTTGCCTCGATTTCTCATTTTGCTTCCCTCAATTCTCTTAGACTCTGCCACACCCAAATTACACTGATTGATAGGTTTTAAATTAGAAATCTCGATTCATAATGATTTTTTCAGTTTAGTGCCCATTTGTATATATCTCTCCATATCATCTAACGAAGGTGTTTGACTGTACTTTTTGCATGTGTGATTGCAGCAAGTATCCGTATGTTTTTCTTGATCATATCTATTTGATTCATTATTTCTAGCCCACTTTGAATTATAAAATGTTTTTCTATTATCTCTTTGATTATTGGGTTTTGAAAAATCAATTTGTTGCTTATATCTACAAAAACAAATCACGTGCTCGATCTTCCCACACAAGTAGCATTGGGGTGCTGATTTTGATTTTGGGGTGCTGTTGGCAGGTTGTCTAAACTGGTTTCTACTCGTTTGAAGAGCAAAATTCTTCACCTCTTCGATTTCTTTCTCCCGTTTCGACTTTTTCAATTGCCTCTTCAAGTCTGCTATGATCTCATCTTTTTCATTGTCAGATTGCCTAGCCATTCTCACTTCTTTCTGTTTGGAATCATGTATATATGCTGCATGATTCCTAATATCCTCCAGTGGTAATGATTCCCACTGTGGACAACTTTGCCTAAAGTAATTTTGTATCGGGATTGAGGTTCCCTTTACAAATTGTCTCCTTATATGATCGATCGTATCCTGGGAATGAGTATCTCTAAGTCCTAATATCGTTTCAGCAGCTTCAATAACTCTGTCTAGAAAATTGCTCGGGTGCTCTTCTTCCCTTTGCCTCAGTTTCTCAAATTTTTGCCATGCATTTGGCCTTTTTGCAAAATTTCTCATTGCTTCGATAAGATCAGCTTAACAAGTATCTCATGTTGGCGTGTTGAGTGAAATCTAGATCTTGATGTACTAACGGCCATGATTCTAAATTTGGGTTCCTCCTAGTTTCGGTCAGGAATTTTTCCTTTTCCGAGGGAGTGTAAAATTCCCCCAAAAGAAATTCGACATCGTCGAAACTAGGGTTAAAAAGTGTGGACACCCGCTTTAATTCTTTTAGACTTTTGTAAGGTTTTTCGTAGAATCTGGGAAAATGGCGTTTTAAAACCTCCATATCACTAGGAGTGAATGCCTTGTATGTTTTGACATGCACCACCCCCTCTCCAGGTTGCACAATAGTTCTGTCTACTATTGGTAGGACAGAGACCACTGCATTCTGTATTGGTTGATCTTTCTCTGTTTCTTTTTACCCAAAAAATTTTGATTCTACAATTTCAAGTTGTAAGATGGTATGCTTATCGAGTTCATTCCCTTCACGTAATTGCCTCAACACTTGGAACAGTAGTTTTATGTTCTCAACCAGTTCCTTGTTATCATTTTCTTGTTTTGAATCAGATGCCTTATAATAGTTAAACAGATGAGTCAGGACCGCTTTTAAAATTGCCAAAAAATGCCATAGAGCCAGAACAATTGCCACTGCTGTTGGAATGAAGCATATGCATTCAGCTAAAGTGAATGCAAACCATTTATAATAGTCGTAGATTTCAATTAATTGTTGTATCATGTTTGGTACTTTTACCAGCCAAAATGCACACATTCCCTGCATAAAAGACCAAATAAGCAGCGATAGACTGCTTAATATAAAAATCAATCTTGTGCAATTCATTTTCTTTTCTTTTCTTCAGAAGATAGGTTTCGTATGACTTGGCTAGCCAGAATGTTATGTGGGTAATTTGAGGAAAGGTAGGGTATAAGGGAGTTTGAAAAGGAGGATGTTTGAGACTTGCTAAGTGGGTAATCTCGGTTACAGATAGGCTGGGATTAAAGGAGATTCAGGGTATAATAGGACTGAAGTCAGGAGTATAACACAGAAGGAAAACAGATCTTCAGGGAGAAGAGAAATTAAACTAAACAGACAAACACAGCAGGCTTACAGACTGGGACTTAGACTCAAACACAGGCTGAGGGAAATAGACTAGACTGAAATTAACAAACAGGCTTTAGTTAATTTCACAGGAAGGGACTTGTTTTGAAGTAACACCTTCCTTCAAGATGGATGCCCAGCTTCCCTCTAAGCCCAGAGTATGTTGTCTCTTTCCCTCTTCTTCCCTCTTGATAACTAACAGACAAATTATACTAATAGGGCTGTTGAAACACAAAATGATTTATTTTGTTTGAAGGATGTTTGTTAGGAAGGTGGATCAAAGGAAAGCCCTATCAGTTGTCTCAGGAACCTCAGGTGGGGGAAGGGAAGTAAAGATGGAGTCTGAGTAAGGACCTGCCTTTAAACTCAGCTTGACAAAATGCTATTGCTATCTAAAGGGAATAAATGATGACTGACTAATTATAACTAATGCTGTTAATTAGGTAACTCTTCACAGATTTAACTCCTCTATAATTACTCTCCTTATTAATTCCACACACATATAAGGTAAGGGAGAGAAGGCAGGGATGGTATTAGGAAAGGAAGATATAAAGGGTTTATCTAAATAATAATTTCTTAAGTAAATATATCAAAGCTAGGCTAAATTTCAATATTAAAGCTAGGTAATCAAAGCAGCTCGGCTGATTCACAACCTCCCTCCACTGAAGATCCAGCCAACTGCCTCTTCCTCAAGATTCCAAACCTCTAACAGCTTTTGGAACTCATCCAAAGCTAGAAAAAACTATATCACCCCAATTCTGTATACTACAAAGGTCAAAACTTAATGTTGAAATTTTTGGGGGACTATTACATGTAGATATCCTGGAATATGATTGGAAATATAAAGACTGTATATTCTAAGACTAGAGGGACTAAGTAAGTATAAGAAGGGAAGAGAAGTGTAGAATGAGTGAAATTATTTTGAAAATGCTTTTATTTTAAGCAAGTTAAATGAGGAAAGGACAGGTGAGAAAGCTTGAAAAATAGAGTGCCAATAAGAAGCTTGAATGTAAAGGAAGATTTTTAAGTATGTTTGATCTGCTTATTGCACTTGGGACTATTCATATTTTGTTTAAGACTATGATATAACTATATTGTAAATGGGAATTCTTTACTCTATTGTCTATCACAGTGATTCCCAAAGTGGGTGTTACCACCCCCAGTGGGTGCTGCAGCCATCCAGGGAGGCAGTGATGGCCACACTTTTTTTGTATTACATTCTATTTTGAGTTCAATAAATAGTTTCATAATTTCCAGGGAGCACTAAGCAATATTTTTTCTGGAAAGGGGGTGGTAGGCCAAAAAAGTTTGGGAACCACTGGACTCTATCCTGAGTTAACAATCACTTAAGTACCCCTACTTAGTACCTCACTAGATTGTGAAGACAGGATTAACTCTCCTTTGTCTACTTTTGAATTGAATCAACAAAATATTAAACACTCTACTTAGTACTACATGAGAAGCAAGGTATTTAGAGGATTCACTCTTAGAAATTCAATGAGCTAGAATCTGTGAATTATTTTGATGAGAACTTAACCTTCAGAAGGTGAGAAGTTGATCCTATGACAGATAACCTCTCTAATCCCCTCACATTTCTCTTCTTTATTGTTTCTTCTCTATTTGTAAATAAATTTCTCACTCAAGATATAATGAAAACTGACAACCACATAATTTCATATAATCATTATCCAAACATTAATTTTAACCTGTACAATATATCTCTAAGAGGAGGGATAATATAGTTTTGAAAAATAGTTTTGAAATACTTTTATATTTATAGCTTTGAAAAATAAAATCAGAAATAAAATATTTTTAAAGAAAATTACAACTAAAATAAGGTCATAGAAATATAGCTTTAAGTTTAACTTTGTATGGTAATATGGAAATTTTCTGGGAAATTGTTTATAGAAATTTTAAAAAAGTATTTTAGAAATGAAAGAAATACATTAATATTAATATAGTTGAGAAAATATATTTGATACAAGATAGCTAAGAAAATATTTTAGAAATTGAAGTTGAGATAAACAAAATTTTGGCCTACATTTCAACTTTGAAATATAAGTTTTATCTGGTGTTATATTAAAGGAGGTCACTAACTCTATTTGATGTATATTAAGTTGAAGTACAGAGAGATGATAAGATGGCACTTCTCCTTTATAACAGTTGCCCAGGCAGGATCCTTCAGGTCAAAGTGGTTTATCCCTTCAGGATCCACCTGGGGTTAATTGATATTAAATTGGGCTCTTCAGCTGGAATAATGTTGATAATCTGACTGTGTTGGCTCCCTTCCCAAATAAGCTTTGCAAATCAATTCAGGAAGGTACTTTAAACTTTGTATATATTTGATAAGAAAGATAATGGTAAGGATTGAGGTATTAGGAGACCCTACTTGAATTGCTACTAATGAATCTGTATCTGCAGGCAATGAAGAATTAAAATGATAGCTTCCCTCTGATCCAGCCTGGCCAGGGCTAAACCAGAGTAGGTAAACCGCTGGGAATCTTCAGCTTCTTCTTCTGTAGATCTTAAGCCTTAACAGTTGAGATATATCCACCTTTTCCACCCTCTTCTTCATCGCCTGCCCACTTCCCGGATCCCTCCTGGGCCCTGGGAAGCCTAGATAGCTAAGATGAAGAAACTCCTAATATCTAGGGGCAGTAGACACAGAGATGGTGGTCAAATGCAAGTTGATAACAGTACAGGAAACACAGGAGGAGCTTGCAAGGTAGTGTTTGCAACTCTCTATCTCCAAGACCAGGATCCACACTGATCTCTAGCCTCGGGACAGGAAAGAGACCCCAGAACCTCTCCCAGGGTTCTCAATTGCCCTCCCTCCCGAGTCCCGCATGCCTCTCTGGGAATATTCTATCCAACTAACTTATCTGTCAATCAAAAGTGAACTTCAAGCTCCCAGAGATTCAATATAACACTGGAAACTCAATTTTAAGTGTCAAAATTAAAAAAAAAAACAAACCCTAAGATTGTAATCAATTCTACAAGGAAGAACATCATTTTCTCTATATTATTTTCGTGTTAATTATATTAAAGATGTAATACCTACAGATTAGATCCAGTACCTTACTTGAAAAATAGATTCTTAATGTGAATTACAGATTATAAACAGGAAACAAGAAACTAATGAACCTAGAATTCTGAATGCTGAAATTCAGACCAGTGACTTTGAGAATACTGGGGATACTGGTAATGACAAGGACACAGATAAGCCCTCAGAGATGAGATCCATCAATAAAGTTTAATAATAGTCATCCTTTAGACTCCCTTATTAAGATGAAGTTTCTACAACCAAATTTATGTCAATTTTAACTCCAAGATTTCTCCTTTGAGTTGCTATACTTAACTTGAGCTCCAGCATTTACTATAAACTTAGAGATTCCTCCTGAAAGTAATTTGACTTCTTTCATCTGTGCTGTTATATATCACAGGAAAATGAAGAACTAATTCTCTTATTACTTTTGCTGCTATCACCTAAGACAAGGCCTATTCCAAAATTATTCTAAGGATTAGTAACCTCTGGACAAATTCTTTGTCATCTTTTCCCTCTTTTCCCTCAATATGGTTTGAGCTTATCTGATCCCAACTGTGACCATAAAAATCATACAAAGGCTTTGTATGGTGTCAGATTTTGAACATTTATTCCTAACCTAGGGGTCACTGCTAAATTTAACACCTAAATTTGAAAGTTTTGCCCAAAATACAACAGCCACTAATTTATATACATCTAGTGCTAGCTTCAGGATGAATTCTTGCTCATATGGTTATGGAAATTGAACCTGAGCTATAATTAATCAATCATATTGTCTACATATGTATAAATTGTTTAGGAGATACCAATGATGGAGAATTATAAATTCTTGAGATAAATTATACAGATAGTACAACACACTCATGTAAATGAGGATATTATATCTGGGTGGGACACACCCTCATGGATAGCCACGTTGTTCAGTGAGGGAAGGGTGGCTTATTACAATTCACTCTTAAGTGAGTCTTGATTACTGTTTGAATTCTTATTCTCATAATTGTAAACTGTTTTTACTACTTATCTTCTTCCTAAATGTTAGCTTACTTCTAAGCATGTTATAGATTGTCCTTTAGGTGTATTTTTTAAGCATGAGCTCTTCAAAGATGCTGCTAATATTCTGTTCAACCTCCTGTTGCATTGTCATCTTTAAGTATACAACTACAAGCTGTTTCTTTTACATCTGCAAGGATCCTAATTTAGTCTCAGGTGGACTTGTTGCTTAATTTTACTTTTCTAAATGCAAATAGGTTATCCACCTACATGGCAAATCCAGTCCAGTTCCAGATACTCTAGCCCTGGTAGCAGATTTTGTAAGTTACCAGCTAAAGCAGAAGGGCTATGATTGTGAAGGAGCACTGCATCTAACTCCCTGCATTAGGCTCTGCATATTGCTGGAGACAAATTTGAATCCCATTTTCAACTGGGACAACCTGGTGGGATTCATTTTCTTCAGAACCACTAGTAGAACAGATAGAGGACTGCATGGTGACCTACCTAGAGACTAAAGTAACAGACTGGATTCACAAAAATGGAGGGAGGGCTAAATTTATTGCCCTGGAAGAAGCAAGACACCTGCAAGAAGTATCTAGAGGCTCTAGGGACTGTGAGGAATTACATTCCTAGTCACACTGCTATATGACCCAGACAAATATTTTCATTTTCATGTTTGCTTTCAACTATGTATATGCCTTTGAACTTTATTGTATTAGCAAATAAGGTAATAGCTAACTTTAATATCCTTGTATTCACATAAGTTTACCCACTTCACTTACTGTGAAGATGGGATTAAGTCTACCCTGCCCATTTTTAGATTTAATCACCAGAATTGTAAACACCCCACTTATCCTTAAGTGTGGGAGCTCTGTGACCCACATGTGTAATACTAGGTGATGAATCAGAATCAACTGACTGCCCTTTGGGCAGTCCTAAGTAAAGATTTAGCAATAATTGGCACATGTAAAGTGGGAGGAAGGTACAGGAAGTGATGAAAGGAATGGTCTTTGTAAGTGGCAAGAACTTCCTGTAAGGAGGGCTTTTAGCCTTCAACTGGACCCTGGAGGAGCTCTAGATGAGGACTGCTTTGTATTTCTATTAGGACTACCACATGGGTGAGTGAAAAAAGCTGACTCCCTTCCCTGGCTTTCCTGGAGGTACTAGACTCTGGAGGGGTCCCTCATCTGGGGGAAGGCCTTGTGGCTAAACCCTTGTTAACTGACCCTTAGGCCCTTAGCCTAAGGCTTCTGAAGCCCTGCTGGAGTAAATCCAGGGCTTGAGCACATAGTCTAGTTAATTAAACTAGATTTTCTTAATCTGCCCTCTTTCTCATTTCCCTACTTTCACTCTTTCCCTCTATTTTATAAATAAATTGCTAAAAAATCACTTGGAATTAACTCCTGGCAACCACACACTGATAAATTTAGTCCAACCTTTTTAAACTTTTATCCCTTACAATTTCTGGCCCTTACTCTACTTGATTATTGTGCTGAAACACCTGTGTAGTCCCTTAGCTTGTAATTGATCCAATAGAATGATGCCCACATCTTTCTTTGTATCAAAGGAGGAATAATGTGAATGTGAAACCCCTTCCCCCCTTTTATGATTATAATATTATTAGCCTTTATGATTATTTTCATAATACTATCATTTGTTTTGGAGTTAATAGCCAAATAATGTAGTTTGCTTCATATGAATTAGCTAGGAAAAGCACAGTTTGAGTGGTATTAAATCTTGTTTACATCTTGTCCTTAAGGCTATAATCCAAGGTTTCCACACAGCCCACCACAGCCCTCTTTTTTGTATAACAAGATAGTGAGACAGGCACTCAACTGCCGATTCCTAGTTTTTCATAATAATTGTCAGTAGGAAAACAAGTAGCTCCCAACCCCTTATTGCAGAGACCTTAGAAAGGTCTGCTAATAATAATAGACATGTTACCACCCATAGTGATTTTTTTTAGACTTTCTAGCTGAATCAGCATTTGTGTCATTAATTAAGAACTGTACATTTGTTGATTGTATTTTCTGTCATTGTGTCATCAGATTTCTTGGCATAAAAAAAGCTTGGGATCTCTGGTTCTGATCTGGACCAGGGTCTGGCTTTATTGTGGGAGTGACCTCTTGTCAATGTACTTATTTAGCTTGGACGTTCCCTGTGCTTTGAAAACAATCTGGCAAACTCCTGGCAATGGACCCTGATGTTTGTTATCAGATCATCCCAGGGCTCCAGGTCTCTCATCCACAAAGGAAACAATTTAAGGACATTGAAAGTTCGCAGATATACTATCAGAAAGGGCACAAAATATAGGGGTAACCCTACATATAGCAACACGGCTCTTCTAGCAATGGAAAGGCAAAATGCTAGGCTCGGGCCCACAAAATAACAGATGACCACGTAGACAATGGAAAACCAACGGTAGGTGGCTGTGGTTTCCCCCAAGATCTCAGCAAAATAGATAGGCAGTCGCAAGAATGGGATTGGGTACCACAGCATGACGCCAAAGAGGTTGAAGAATAAGTGGCACAGGGAAATCTGAAATCAAAAGGATTAGACAAGATGAAGACTCATTTAGCACATGGTGGGAATCAATTAGGGAAGGGAAAGGGAAATCAGGCATAAGGAATGAGTAGGGAAGGTAAAGATCAATAGTGTCATTGAAACTATTAGCACAAATATTTTCATCTCAGGTTCATAAAATTAAGAGCCAGTAAACTTTACAGATCTGCTATCAGTTTGTTTTTAAATGGGGGAGGGAAGCTATTGACAATTATGTCCAAAGAAGAAAAAAATAGGAATAGAGGTTCTTTTGAAACAATTTCTTAATGCACAGGAAAGAACAAAAGTAAGTTCTGAAGAACAGGCAGACAAAACAACAACTTTAAAACTGTTATGTTGAATTTGTGACATAAAAGAAACTAAAATAGATATGTTAGAGATGTGTAATTTTTCCTATATTCCTTTTTCTGTTCTTGATATATGGAAGTATTTACATTTCGGGGTATTTACCAAATTCAGAATAATAAAAATGAATTTATTTTTTAAATGAATAAATGAATGAATTTAAGAGCCAGGAGGGATTCGAGCAGTCATCTAGTCCACTCCCTTCAGTTTTGCTAGAATACTGAGCAACAGCAGATGGATAGATGTTATTAGTGACCCAGTGTGCGGGCACTGGACCAAGTGTCAGGAAGACTTAGGCTATAGAAAGGAATAGTACCTGTCATAAAAAACTTACACTCTGCTCCTCTGAATTCTGCTTATGCCACTAATTACCTGCATGACTGTGTTCTTTAGCAAAACCCTTTTCTTCTCTACAAAATTATGACTAGAGGATCTCAAAGATCTCTTCCAATTCTAAGTCCTATAAAAACTGGCCTATTTGCAAATAGACATGCAGGAATGAACTAAATGAAACAAATAGCTTGATTCTTAGCTTACAAACAACACAAAGTTGATATTTAAAGCCATTTTTGCTCAATTCTAAAACAGTGATTCCAAAAACAATTTAGTTAATTAAAAACATCATCCCAAATGGAATTAAGTGCCAGTGAGTAAAAAACAATGAAATTAATAAAAATAATTATTGTATTCCAGAACCAATGAGACTTTTATTATAACTGCTTTCAAAATCAGTTTTGGAATTCATTATTTTACAAAATTAATTTTGTTGTCTCATCATGCTTTGAATCAAATTCTGCTCCTCACCCTGCCTGTCACATTCCTTTGTCACCTGTCTCCTACAAAGGCATTACCTGGCCTCCCATAGACCAGCAGCCAGTGGCCTTCTTTGCCAGGAAGAGGAGAGGAAGAGAAGACAGGAGAATACTAAGGCATAAGTCACTCAGGAGGAGGTTAAAGGCATCACCATTGTGCCCTTGTCAAGGCTGCATATCTCAACCTTGACCACTGCTTCCTCCCTGCCTTCTATGTGGTTATTCTATCAAGTCTTTCTCCAGGACCTTTTCTATTCTTTCTATCCTTTCCATTCCTAGTGACACCATTAGATCTTCATTTTTGTCATCTGGATGTAGTATTGCAGAAAAGGATGCTTCTTTCCCTCTGATTAGTATTATTTGTGTGGCCTTGGGCAAGTCACTTAATCTCAATGTCCTCATCTATAAAAACGAAGGAGTATTGGACTAGATGATTATTTTACTAACCTGAACTTTCTGTTCTGTTTGTCTAATCTAATTTCACTTATGGATGTGGGGGTGGATTTATTTGTTTTTAAATAAAAGCCCTACCTTCCATCTTGGAACCAATATTGTCATTCCCAGGCAGAAGAGTGGTAAGGAATAGGCAATGGGAGTTAAGTGGCTTGTTCAGGGTCACACAATAGGAAGCTTCTGAGTTCAAGTTTGAACCCAGAACCTCCTGTCTCTAGGCCCGACTCTAAATCCACTGAGCCACCTAACTGTACCCCAGGAGATGGATTTAGACAGACAGTCCACATAGATGTCCCAGTCTGTTATTCTACATTTGAATCTTAATAGACAGTCTGAAAAAACACTGTACCAGCACCAACTAGTGAAACTGCTCTTCAAAGGTGGTCAAATATGTCACATATTCCTGGGACCTTTGTTCCCTTTCTTCCCCCTCTCAGAATGCTTTTCCTCCTTCTCTCTGCCCAAACAGATCCTAAACATCTTTCCAGGAAGAGGCTTCTCTGCCCTCCATGAAACCAACCAGGGTACAAACCATAATCTGTCCTCTCAACACGAAACATTGATCTATGCCAGTCAGTTACCAAGTAGCTTAATGTCAGATCTCCTGGCCTAAAAGTCAGAAGCTCTTTTTATCCTATCACCATTTTGTAACTAAGAGGAGGGCACAAAGCAGGGAATGGGGGATTTAGACTGTTCACCATTTGAATTTGTTTATTATTGACACAGACTGCAGATATTAAGGAAGCTCAGCTTCTGAGAACAAGAAGTACAGAAAGTTTTCTAGTCTACAGGACACTACTCTGATGCAGGTTTAACCTTAAGAGTAATAAATGTCCTCTTGTGATATGAATTGCCTGATAATGAAACCAGGGCGTGATTTGAGGGAGGATTTAGTAGTGGGTTAAGAACAGAGAGTTTAACTGAAAGAGTTAATGAGTTACAACTGTGCATTCTGACCTGGAGTGACTTTTGTAAAGTAGCTCCAGGGCTAGCTAATGCAGCCATGATGGCGGTGGTGGTGGTGCCGATGTTGGAACCCAAGATTAAAGGGTAAGCTCTCTCAAGGGTGATCATTTCGGTGCCTAGGGGAAAAAAGACATCGGATTCCTTCCAGGATAGGAATGATTGTGCATGGCAGGACCAAATGGGAAAATGCAAGCATGGGAATGTATAAAGGGAAATGAGGAGAAAGGGAAGACTTACCAATCAGAGGAATGATTATACTGGTGAACACAGAACTACTCTGAACAATAAAGGTCAAAATAGCTCCAACAAGAATGGCAAGGTAGCCTGAAAGCCAGCCAAATGGGAAGGGGAGATCTGAAAAATAGAAGTAAAGGAGAAGGAGAAGAAAACGTAACCATTTCTATAAGTGTTCTGATCAACCTATGCATTCTTTTATTCTTTAATAGTTTTTATTTAATTAATTAATTTAGAATATTTTCCCATGGTTTTACTATTTATGTTCTTTCCTTCCCCTCCTCCCACCACCCTCCCATAGCCAATGGGAAATTTGGCTGGCTTTTATAAGTATCATTGATCAAGGCCTATTTCCATATTATTAATATTTGCAATAGGGTGATCATTTAGAGTCTACATCTCCAATCATATCCCCATCAAATCATTTGACCAAGGAAGTGTCTTTCTTCTGTGTTTCTACTCCCACAGTCCTTTCTCTGGATATGAATAACGTTCTTTCTCATAAGGCCCTCAGAATTGTCCTAGATCATTGCATTGCTGCTAGTAGAGAAGTCTGTTACATTTGATTGTAGCACAGTGTATCAGACTCTGTGTACAATGTTCTCCTGGTTCTGCCCCTTTCACTCTGTATCAATTGCTGGAGGCCATTCCATTTCACATGGAATTCCTCCAGTTCATTATTCCTTTTCACACAATAGTATTCCATCACCAACACTTACCAAATTTGTTTAGCCATTCCCCAATCAAAGGACATCCCCTCATTTTCCCACTTTTTTGCCACCACAAAGAGCATGGCTATAAATATTTTTTACACTAATTTATCTCTTTAGGGTACAAACCAAGCACTGATATGGTTGGATCAAAGGACAGACAGTCATTTAAAGCCCTTTGGACATAGTTCCAAATTGCCTTCCAGAATGGTTGCATAAATTCACATCTCTACCACCAATGCATTAGTGTCACAATTTTGCTCCATCTCCTCCAACATTTATTACGTTCTTTTGCTGTCATGTTAGCCAATCTGCTAGGTGTGAGGTGGTACCTCAGAGTTCAACATTGCATCCTGATGCTGGAGATCTCTCCAAATGTGATCCAGAAACAGTCCTTTGACTAAAAACTTCTGGCCAAAACAGTTCCTAAGATAATTAAAAGCAGTCAATAAGGAGATTCCTTGGGCATCTCAGGATCTCCCTGCCAAACTCCTAGAGAGGACTTTTATACTCCTCTTTGCTCAAAGGAGATAATGTTTGTAAAAAGCACTTAAGAAAGTGCTCAGCACATGATAGGCATAATATAGTCACTTATCCCATTCCTCATGCCACATTTTCTCTACTCCTAGGTAGGTCCCAAATCAATTCAAACTCTCCCTTTTCTGTACCTCATCTTCCTTGCCTGTAACAGTGCAGGTGTGAGTAGGGGTGGATTGGAAGAACCCACTCCTCCCAAGTCCCATTGGAATCGTAATTTGCAACAAACCTGCTTGGAAAGAGGTGAGATTAGGAAACAGGAAGGGAAGCTGAGGAGAAAAAAAGGTCGTTTGGCAAATGTCTCAGTCTTTTCCTAGATGTTAGTTGTGGGAATTGGCATATAGCAGGAAGCAAAAAAACAAAGTTTTTTGGAAGTTGTTATTCCTCTGCATGGTAGAGAAGTGGAGAGGGAGTTAAGCATTTATTAAGTGACTACTATGTGCCAGGTACTATGCTACCCACTTTGCAGACATGATCTCATTTGATCCTGAACATAACTCTTGGTGGTGGGAAATTGAGTAAACTGAGACAGAAGTTAAGTGACTTGTCCAGGGCTACATAGTAAGTGTTTGAGACTAGATTTGAACTCATGTCTTCCTGACTGAAAGCCTAGCACTTTATTTACTTTGCCATCTTATATGCTCAGCCTATACCTCTTCCTCTCCAATAAACTCTTTTGTTAACCAGTGATGGCCATCAAAACCATGCTATGCCACCATATCGCCATCACCTTCCTTGTTTTTCTACAACATTCCTGCTTTTGTGGTTGTGTATGAAGCAGCAGGGATAGGTCCCAGTTTGGGACTTTCTTTCGTAGTTAACTAATGATGACAGTGAAATTTCCAGAGCTTTTTATCATTTACAGTGTCCTAGTAGGAATGGTACATACAGAACACTTTTTTTCAGATTCTCTTCCTACAGAAGATCATAGGGCCTTCAACTTATGAGGTAGGAGAGTCTTTGGGTCATCTCTTCTATCCCTCTTCATTTTACAGAGGGAGAACTGGAGTACCAGAGACCTCAATTTACTTGACCCAAACCACATAGACAGAGTCAGCATTTGAACCCAGGACCTCTGATTCCAAATCGAACACTCTTTTCTACTGTATCAAAAGGCTCATCTGGATTTAGTGTCTCATTCAGGATTACACAGAGAATACATGCCTGACTAACAAAGATGGACTTGGGCATCCAAAAGACCAAGTCAAATCCCACTTAAGATGCTAGAGCCCTGGACAAGTTATTTAATATCTTCCAGATGTGGCTGCCTCACAGGACCAATGTGAAGGTTGAATGCAGAGATGTCTGTAAGGGTTCTGCCAACTCTAGAGCTCTAGAGAGTTTATTAGGAGACAAGCATTCAGACTTGTCCTGTGATTTCTTTGGTATAGGGATCTCTCTGGTGGGGGAATTCTGCCAGCTAGAAGATTCTCTGTATTCAAGAGTCCTGAAAACTTGCCTAAAGTATCCTAAAGAGCTTTTAAAGTGTTGTTCACACAACTAGTATGTGTCCGAATTGGGATTAGAACTTAAATTTCTCTGGCTTCTAGGTCAGCTTTCTATCCACTATATGACACTATCTTTCTTCTTATCATTATCCTTAATATTCTTAGTCCCCCAAGGGGAATAATACTAAGGTCTAGGAAATGTTCTCAGTCTGGGAAACATGGTACAATGTAACTTTTTTTCCTTCTTTTTTTCCTCACTCTTACTATTTCACCTTTGGGTTTATTTTATTCTCATTGTTTTTTATTTTTATTTTTTGAAGCTTTTTTATTCCAAATTTTATAACAAATGAAATACACATTTCTCTTTTATATGTTTAGCTTCCTTTTCTTAACATCTCTATAATAAATCCCAACCATAAGTGTTCAGTCATTCCTCATCATCTCCAAATCATAGTAGTCATCATACTGGAGACCAACATGTACCCATAAATTAAGTTTCTCATGTTTCTCCTTTCAGTTCACTTTCTGCAGATAGCATTCACTCTATTCTTCTGAAATAATGCTTTGTCTGTATATGATGTACTCCTGGTTCAACCAATTTCACTAATCTGATGGTGTTCTTGTTTCTGTTTTAAATCAGCCTGCTCACTGCTTCCTGTGGTACAGTAGTATTCCATCACAATTATATAACACAATTTGCTTAG
Organism: Gracilinanus agilis; assembly: GCF_016433145.1. Taxonomy (NCBI): domain Eukaryota; kingdom Metazoa; phylum Chordata; class Mammalia; order Didelphimorphia; family Didelphidae; genus Gracilinanus; species Gracilinanus agilis. The sequence goes on from NC_058135.1 coordinate 51,054,068, forward strand.
CCATTTCCCAATTGATGGACAGTTTTCAATCCTTTACCACCATAAAGTGAGTTGCTATAAATAGTTTGGAGCTTATTGGTTCTTTTCCTTTTTACCTGATCTCCTTGGGAGACATACCCAGCAATATAATGGGCCAATGTTTTATAACTGTAATTCCAAATTACTCTCCAAAATGGTTAGATCAGTTTATAACTCAGCCAACAATGTATTAGTGTCCCCATTTTCCCATATCCCCTCCAACATTTGTCATTTTACCCTTTTGTCATTTTAGCCAGTCTGATGGGCAAGAGGTGATGTCTCAAAGTTGTTTTGGTTTGCAATTCTCTAATCATTAGTGATTTGGAGCATTTTTTCATATACCTATATATGGCTTTGATTTCTCCATCTTAAAATTGTTCATATTCTTTGTCCATTTATCAATCGGGGAATGGCACTTATTCATAGAAATCTTACAAAGCTCTCTTTATATTTTAAATATGATGTAAAATTTTTTCTGCCTCTTTTCTGTGGCTACTCATATTTTCCTAGATCTTTCCATACAGCTAACACAGATTTTCCAGGGCCAGTTATTTCTTATTCAGTGAACAACATCAGAGTAATGAGCTTTCTCTTGGGCTCAGGAACATTCCCAGGACAATAATGCAAACTCAAAATAAACTGAGACAATATGGATTCCCAGGATTGTTAATCAGTAGGAGAAAACCCAAGTGGAGGCCAAGGTCATCTACACTTCTTTTTCTAGACAGTTAGTGTTTTTTCTAAGGAGTCTGCCCACAGAAAGACCCAGGGATGATGAAATGACTACCTTTGTTGAGGCTCTCTGTAATCATGTCAGCAAGTGGTCCATGGAATTCCTTGCTCAATACCTTGATAAGGAGGATCAAACTCAAGCCCAAGAAGAACAAGGCGATGGGTAGAAGAATGAATCCGACAGTTGAATCAGAGAATGTGGTGTTCACAAACATGTGATGGCCTGGAGGGACCAGAGGAACCACTTATTAAGAGGACTCATGGCTAGTAAGGGTGAACCACCCAGAAGGTTTTCTTGGAGCTAACAATATCTTTCCTAGAACTCAGCTTTGTATCCCTTTCTAAGAATTTCATTGTGACCCAATCATCTTTCCCTTCCTCCTCTCCATATCTGGGTGCATAGTGTTGTACAAAGCACCATGCCTTAGGTAAAATGATTCTAATTCAGAAAAGGTTTATAGATTCAGAAGAGACCTTTCAAAGGTATTTAAGTTTAAATCTAAATAACATTTAGCCCTGCAACTCTGCTTTACAATAAAGATCCCTAATAATTTTTTTAAAGAAGCCAATTTTGATTCCTAAATAGTCTTGATACATGAGTGTGGGGAGATTCTCTGACAGTTAAGTTCCTAAACACCCAATATAACAGTGAAGAACACTTCATTGAAATCTAGATGTTATGAATTTGAATCCTGATTCTGCTCCTTTCTCTGTAACAGCAGGCAGAATTCTTCACCTATATGGGTGTTGGGTCTCCTGCTCTTTGAAAGGAGAGGGTTGGACTAAAGGACCCCAAGGGATTCTTCCTGCTCCAACAGTCTTTGATCTTTGTACCCTAGATGACATTTTCCCTTTTCCAAGGAATGGACTTGCCTGAGTTGGTATCACTTACCTGCACTTTAGTTTAATTGTGCAGGAATAATAATGAAGTGATTTATACACTAAAAATGTCCTGTAAATAATAATAATAAAACCAATAGCTGACATATATATTGTGTTTTATGATGTTTTAAATGTTCTACAAATAGAATGTCTTTTGATCCTTACAATACCCCTGAAAGGTAGATGCTACTATTTTCCTCATCTTATAGATGAGGAAACTAAGACAAATAGAGATTGTGTGACTTGTTCTGGGTCACCCAGATAAGTTTCTGAAGCTGGATTTGGACTAGGTCTTCTTGACTCTGGATCTGTAACATCATCCACTTGACTTTATGAGGAGATTATTCAAATTGATGGGACCATTTTTGAACCTCAATTCCTAAATTTTTCTCTAGGAGTAAAGTAGACATTTAGGTAGGTAGAAATAGTTATTTTTCTCTGAAACCATTACAGAATTTTATTTCTAACCCTGCACTCTGTAAGGCAGAATGCATATTGCTAGAACTGGGAGACCCTCTATTCCAACTTCTCACTTTAGAGATGAGAAAAACAACATCAGGGAGAGGTTAAGTGACTTGTCCACAGCCACACAGTTAATATGCACCAGAAGTGGGATTTGAATCCAGGACTTCTCACTCTAGGATTGGGCTGCTTTTCACTGTAGTGTTGAATCTGTAATTCAAAATATTTCTCTGTCACAGACTCTCTCTCACTCTCTCTCTCTCTCTCTCACACACACACCACACACACACACACACACACACACACACACACACACACACACACACAGATTTATATGCTTCCCTATCCTGCATCTCAGGAACAAAACTTTTGTACCCTGAGGACCAAGACCCAGTTATAATCTTTACTAAATCTCCCTCATCTCAGTACTTTGAAGTATCCCACAACATGATTAACCAATTGACTAAAAGAGAACTGCAGGAAGTTTTACAAATTTTATTCTGGAAACATCAAAGAGTTAATGGAACTCCCTAGAGTAACTCCTATCCCAAGTCTGAAATTAATCTATCAGGGGAGTGATCAAGCCCTGGGGAGAAGAAAAGCAAATATTAATAATAGCAGTAACAGCACTCAGCTCTGTTCACATCTTTCAAGCTAGGAATGGTATCTGAGTCCCAGTGAGATGTCATGCAAAGAATGTCCTAGACTCATCTCTTCCTTAACTGGTTATGTGACCTTATGGGTGTCACTTATCTTTTAGAAAATGTGGATAGTAATATTTCACTTCAAGAAGGCAAGTTATTCCTCCCTTTCAACAGGCTATTGTGTCAGGCAGGTGCAGCACTTTGAATGTCAGGATTATTGACAATGACCTGCAAATGTTTGAGGGACAGAGGAACAGCTGCTTAATAACCCCAGTGTTTGTAAGAATTACATGTGAAAGTAGATGTTTTCCTCACTCTAGCATCCTATATTTCTAAGAGCTATGTGTCTTGTTTTAGACTTTGGGCCAATTCCTCCAAATGACTCAGGGGCTGGCCTGGACTGGTATCACAGAGAAGGCCAGACAAGTTTGCTGAGGATTTATTTAGTTCTTTGCCCTGTCTTCTTCCAGGAAAAGAAGGCACCCATTTGTACCAGGCAAAACCTTAGGAGGACCTAGCCTACCTTCTCTTTCCCCAAGGATATGGCCTTCAAGACTCCTTTTCCAAGGCTGTCTTATTGGTTTGGGAATTTTTTCTCAAGTCAAGGACTATCTTTCTATCAATCACTGCCAGAGGAGGAATAAGTACAGAATGTGATCAGTCTGGACACTGCTGATGACTGCTACATCTTCCCAGGTTTCATAAACATGTACCTCATAGGTCTTGTTTGCCCATGATTTCTTTGGTCCTGTCCTTGCCTTTAGCAATAATTGAGAATGGAGTTAGAAATTCAGCAGAGTTGAATTCCTAGCAGATTTCCTACTCACATTTTTCAACATGATCTTCATATGATATGTTCATAAGGGTCCAGGTCATGTTCCCTTGAGTCCAGCAGAGAACTGAAGAGGTACAGTTTTTTGGTGAGGGAACGGTAATATTGCTAAATGTCTAAAAGATACCATGAAGGAAAAAAAATTGTTAGTAAAATGGTATTATGTGAAGATACAATTCACAGCCTTGAGGACATGATCACAATTGGCCACTGAATCCCCACCTTCCCCTTCTTCTTTACCTAATCCTCCTCACAATCCCCAGAGAAGACTTTCAGCCTTCTTGCTATGGAGCACTTGCTGAAAGAATAGAAAATAATCTGTACATCAGGCTCATTTTTGAAGGCCAGCTGAGCTGCACCCAGGCTGAGCTCTGTTTCCCCAGAAGGGAGACATATGCAGATAATTGCTTTGTCCCTATCTCGGAGAAATCTTATTCTGCCCCTTAGTCTGAGATTTAATTAGAACAGAGTGACTAGAGCTTTGGTCTTGGGCACTGAGTTTATAGGAAACTCACAGCATTTGCAGTCCTTCAACATCACAGGGGGATCCACTATTTATGCTTTTGGAATCATTTTTTGATACTTACCAGATTTTGAGTAGTTTTACACCAAATCTTTATCAGACTCTTGTTTTTAGCTTCTTCATCTCCTGCAGCAAGTGCATTGAAGATGTCTTCATCCAGCTGTGGAAAAAACAGACATGAGGAAAAGACTTGCCCTGTTCCTCAGGTACAATTTGTGAATTGAAAGTTAATAATTCTCCTAAGGGCTCCAGTGTAGAGAAGAGAAAGCCAGAATGTGCATAAAGGGGAGAGAGATTGGCCTCATTCCAAAGAACTATGCTGAAGATGTACAACTTTGCCTTATTGATTAGGAATGAGGCCATTTAAACCCTTTTACACTGTTTTAGGGGGCTCGGTACATTGCCAGCTCCTTGAGGCCAACAAACTTCTCTTTTTTCATGTTTGTGCCCCCAATGCCTAAGCTATTATGGGGTTTAACGAATGCTTATTGGTTGATAGCTATGGAATGAACGATGAAGCATCCTTTGGGAAAGATCTTCCCCTTTGACATGATTTGAAAGCAATTCTATTATGTCCACATCATGAAATAAAAAGTTCTCAGGCACAAAATGGTAGCACAGGCTACCACAAAATGGTCAGCGTGGTAAAGGGGAGTAGAAAAGAGGAAAACTACTAATGTGTGACCAGAAGCAACTCAGTGCTTGTTCCTTAACTCCATTCTATTTGGAAATGAAATGAGGGAGTCATAGTATTAAGAATATCCAACTAGCTCTATCAGATTGGGAGAGGACATTTTTAACTCCCTTTCCAGGTGAGTCAAGTTCACCACAGGTGCTATTTCACCTTTTTTATGACTCAGACTCAAAATCAGAGTAAGTCTTGATGCCCACCTGGATGATGTGGTCCGTTAAGTGTTCTATGAGGGCTTTCAAGAGTATATTGTCACCACTTCCTCTACTGATTTTAATGTATGTTGTTATTCTTTTGGTGACAGTGTAGAGCAAGCCTGTTATCACCTCCAGAGGCAGCAGCACCAGCACTGACAACCAGTTAAAAATACCATGTGCAGTAGCTCCTGCAAAAGCTCTAGAGGAAGAACATCCAGAGAGAGAGAGAGAGAGTGACAAGTCTGTTAATTCAATGTATAGCATGAAGTGCTTAGTGTGTGAAGAATGAGAAAGTATGACTTAAAAGTCAGGAAGACCAGGATTCAGGGCCCACCTCTAGTTTAAGACCAAGAGCAAGTCACTTAACACTTCCAGTGATCCAAACCAATCCTGAAGTTGCCAATCAGCATGAGCACTGCGTGATTTCCACATTGGAAGTTCCTACATAGCAGTGACAACATAGATTGAGGTCCCCTTTCCCCTCCCCAAAATTGACAGGGTACATGGGGAATAAAGACCCCATAGTCTACACCAGTGGTTCCCAAACTTTTTTGGCCTACCGTCCCCTTTCTAGAAAAAATTTTACTTAGTGCCCCTGGAAATTATTTATTGAACTCAGAATAGACTGTAATACAAAAAAAGTGTGGCCATCACCACCTCCCCTAGATTGCTTCAGCACCCACCAGGGGGCAGTAGTGCCCACTTTGGGAATCACTGGTCTACACACATCACCATAATACCACACTTTTCTTGCATTGGTGTAGAGCTTCCTGTTTCAAAGCTCTTCTGCATCTGGGGGAACACCTCTGTGAAGCAGGTAGACCACATAGTTGATGTTTTCATTTCAAAGGCAAGGAACACTTCTTTGAACTTGCTCAACCAATGTCATGTGGGAAGAGGCCTATTCATTGCTCATTTAAGTGCTCTTCCCTCACAGGTACAATGATGTTGTCCCAAGCAGTCATGAGGAGGAGCAGGTGTGCTCATTGTATGAAGGGTGAATTAGATCAGAGACTTGTAAGGTAAATAATAACACAGTAGGTGGTTGGTAAATGCTAGTTCTTTCTTTTCTGTTTTTATATTTTTTAATTTACATTCCCAAATATTTTAAATGCTTTATAGATATTTTAAATAGAATTTCTCTCTCTCTTTCTGCTAGGTTTTAATTAAAATACATAGAAATGTTGAGTATGTAGGTTTAATTTGTATCCTTCAACTTTGCTAAAGTCATTTATTATTTTGAATAATCTCCTAGTTGATTCTCCAGGATTCTCTTGGTATGACATGCAAGAGGTCAGTCATTTTTGCCAATTTTCAAAGTTGGTTATATATCTTTAGTACCAAACCCATGTCAAATGAATTTGATGTAAAGGGTTTTTTCTCATTCAACCACTTGCCTTCTTTTCTTATAGGCATTAATGTTGTCTGTGAAGGAGTTTTTCAGCTTCAAATAATCAAAGTTTTCTATTTTATTTTTTGTAATTGCCTCTCTTTCTTGTACATTTAAAAATATGCCTCTAGGAGCAGCTATGTAGCACAGTAAGTAGAGCAGCCAGACTTATAAATTTTTGTAGTCTGGTTTGCTATGAACTTTTTTGGAGTCAATAAAACCTAAAGACCTCCCGTTCAGAAAAAAAATGCTGGTGATATTCCCTTCACAAGGAACACAAAGATTCCCTTAGTCATAATTACCCCTCTCCAACATGACTTCTTAATCTCTCTCCAGACCATTTCACCAAAATAGTGTTTTGCTTTTTATGAGTCTAGAAGAACAACATGTAAAGGGGAATCCATGTTACCAAAAATGAAGTCGCTGCCAACTTATAATTATCTCTGACTAATCTGAGTTATTTAACATGCTCAATGTATGGGCTTATCCCACAATCTGCGCTGCAATATTACAAGTCAATTGGAAAAGCCAGGAAGGTACCTCAGAGCTGAATGAAAATCCTCACCTTTGTTAATCAGAGGTAGTTACTGCAGTTCCAAAGAAAGCAATGACTAGTAAACAAGTGAGGGAAAACTTCCTACCTTCCAAATTCATCCCTGTCTCCAGCATACATGAGGGCTACCAATGTATTGGTGATTGCAGTCCCAACATTGGCTCCCATGATCATGGGAATCGCTGCCTCTACTGTCAACACTGTCAAAGGAAAAAAGGTCAATAAATAAGAAAAATGGTAGAAATTCACAGGAAGAACACTTCAACTCTCTTCCTAAGACCAAGTGCCCCAAACTATAGAGCAAGGACGCTGGGACTTTTGCAAAAGTAAGAAAACCAGAGATCACTGGCAGCAATGTTGAAGGGTGAGGATTCTGTTGGCTGTGGTAACATTCTGGTTTCATGATTATCTCTTCCCCCTTCAGAGACTTAGAAAC
>NC_058135.1:51061927-51076275 GCF_016433145.1 Gracilinanus agilis
ATCCAAAGAAAGATTATGTCTTTTTTAGACGTTTTAGGAAATTCATATCTTTGAGATGGAACATCTCAGGAACCATTTAAAGGAATTGTTAGTCCATAGTATCATTACAGGATTCCATATTCTAAATGCCTCCCCTTTAGTGATTTTGCAGAAAAAGAGATGAAATATTAAACTATGCATGACTGTTAGGTTATAAATAAGAGAATTGAGGTGAATCTTCCCCTCACCAATGAGTCCAAGATGGACTGGATGACCAGGTGTTTTAGTATTATTAAAACCTCTCTATGGCATGAGGAGAAAATGGAAAGATGGCCTTCACCAGTCCATTGAGATTCTGCCAATTAGAATAAATACTTCAAAGAATTCCTGGTTCATGAAAAAAGTGATTGGTGACAAGACTTTCGGATTATCTCATTATATTTATAAAGATGTCACAAGAGCATAAGGGGTAAACTACAGAAAATATTTAATTAGAAGCCAATTTATCATAGGGTCATTCTATACTGCTGGTTTTGCAGAACCCTTATCAAGTAAGCTGGTTATATGATACCTCGTTGGGAAATGAGTACCAACCCTAAGAAGACAGAACTATGACCAAAGAATTATCAGTCACTAAAGAGGTTTATGATATTTGGTGGTTGCTATCAGCAGTTAATTTCAAAAGATAATGCCAACATTTCCAAATCATTTAAATGCCTTAGCTAGAGGCATATGACTGAATTATATTAAAAGTGAAAATACAAACAAGGGCAATCTGTCTTAAATCTATATTATCATTTAGAAAAAATTGAAATGAAAAGTATGTGAAAAGTGTACAGTTGCTACACTGATGCATCAGTATAGGCTTCTGCTAAACCAAGTATGTCTTTAATGCAAAAAATAATACCAACCTACAGATCTTGGAAGTATGTTTATACCAGGAAAGTGACTATTATTTTGGCCAGTAGGCAGTGTTTTGAGATTCAGTGTCCCATGTATAAATTGGATTCTTGGCTTGAAAATGAGCTGCATATAGCTTAACTTGGGGTATAGGTGGATTACAGTAGACTCACTTATTCTGACAAGTACTAAGTTGAATTTGGCAGCCAGAGATTATGAATTTAACTCATTATTGACCAAGAGAAAACCATATGTAGGACTGTGCTGGTAAATGATTAACATCTGTCTCTCCAGGAAAAAAAATACACGACACAGTTTTAAGTTTAATCTGAATTTTTAACACTTTCCAAAATAAATCAAGCCCTGATTTTTGATAATTTGATTATTTACCCTGAAAATTTAACAATTGGCTCCTATGAAAAACTTTGCTGATGGTTCCAGCGTACCCCTCCCACGTTCATTTAGAAATTATTTTTATAGGTCTTGTGCCTAAACAAACTGCTGATCTCCAGGGAAGGGGTAAAGTTGCTCCATGACATAATTGGATGATATACCAAAATAAAACTTGGCACTTGTTCAACCTGTGGTTGGTGAAAGCAAAGTCTGTAAACACTGAAACAAACTCCATTCCCCTAATTATCCGTTGATAATTTCAAACAAGGCCAGATGCAAGATGAATACCTTTGAGAAAAGAAGCGCACCAAGAAAAAGAGTCGATACACTCAGGGGATTAAGCATAGCTACCCAGAGGGTAATCTGTTTTTGATGATAAGGAAGAAATTGAGTTATGCTGAAGTCAGTTGAAGGAGAGCTAATTACTTAGCTACAATATCAGATTAGAATTCAAAAAGAACAAGAAATATTATGATGCTTGCATTCGCCAAAAGTAACTTCAATCAGAAGATGGAAACACTCTGTCGTGAAATACTGATGTCCACAAAAATATAAGGGTGTAGAACTGAGAAAAGCGGTTCTATACCAACTTGCTGGAAGACTGAGTAATCAATAGATCCGACTATAAAATAGCCCTGGAGAATGATCAGGGTCCTTTAATTCAATGTACCACAAACACCTACTGTCCATAGGAGAGTTGATTAAAGTCCCTGATTATTAGGACAGGAGCTGTGCTCAGTCAAGAAAATAGGTTCCAAGAAAGACCAAACCACAATCTGAAAGTGGAGAGTAGATGCCATAAGATAATGGATGGCCCATATGAGGAAGGACTGAATCAAAATACCAGTATAGAGGATATTGCATTTTTGGAGAGCTTATAAGGTTACCTCAATCTGCGAAGAACATCTACTGATCTAGAGGTGTGGTGAGTTAGAACCAAATCCTATAGCAACCTTTCACCTGCCTAATATTTGAGATGTACAGGCTCCAGAGCAACAGAAGATAGGTATAGAAACTTATTTATTTGAGTCTAGAGATTTAGGATATTAGGATATTAGGATTAGGATAGCAAGTCAGTAGCCCTGAAGATAGTAACCTACCCTTAGTGTGTACTCACTGTGATTTTTAGAGACTACAAATATTTTATTGAAGAGAAAATATAAAGGGTTTCCCATGTTACTAAGTCTATTCTTTCCATTGTGCTGTACTATAAGCAAATGTCTCTATTTCCCCAGAAAACTGTTACTGGCACTGAATGCTTACATTAGGTGGAGAAGCCAGCATACAGGAAATGAAAAGGTGGTTTGTCAGGAGAGTACCAGAAGTTTTGGAGCTGGAAGAAAGGGAGGGCCATATGGAGAGCCATAAAAAGTGACAGAAAAAGGTTAGCCTTTCATATCATAACTTGTTTGTTATGTGGAGAACAATGTTAAGATTCCATGGAACAAGGAGAGAAAATATCTGAGGCTAGAACACTGGTGGTAAGATTGGACATTCTGAGGATTTCTGCATTACTGAAACAGAACGCTAAACATGCACATATATTTTACCAAATCTTTTTCCATGCCATAACATGAGTATTTTAGTAGATTTATTTTCTCCTGGTTTTCACGGAGTTGTAGTAGAGTTGATTGATTCAGGTAAACTTTCATCTCAAGTAACTCTGAACATGATCCTATTTTTTCCAGATGACTCTGGTGAGAAGAAGGGATGGATTTGCATTCTTTAGGAATAAGTGTTAAAATGTATTAACTTTCTATTACATATTGTACTTTTTTCTGACAATGAGATTTAATTAAGTACTTATTTCTTAAGTGCACCAGGCTTTGTGCTAAGAAGTTGGGATTAAAAGAAAAAAAAATAGTCTCAATCCTTAAGATGTTTACATCCACATGTGAGACTGTTATATGTTCTTTATCCACCTTTTTAGTAAGATGTGAAATATATCCAACCAAATTTAAAGGTTGGGGCTTCGAGCCAAGTTAAGGGCATTTATATCCATAATTATTCTACCTTGAAACCAGGTTGGGACACAGGCACATTGAGGATAATTCCCATACGTAAGAGAAATAAAAGATGTATTCCTATAGTGAATGTGTGAGAAGGAAATTCTATATTTTGAAAAATTTCCCAAGGGATCCTCTTCATTGGAGAAAATCCGAAAGAAACATTCCACCTTGATTCATTCATTCAATAGCTATTTTGGCTAGCACTCACTACATTCAAGATATTTGTATATTTATAGACAAACACAATGATTCCTGAAACAGAAGACTAAACACGCGATGTTAATTTGTAGTACAACCAAAAAATAATGAAGTTAATATTTCTTGACCTACTTGACCATAAACATAGAGTAATAAGTCATAGCATTTAAAATTAGTTCTAAGTAGCAATGTTCTTTTCATTCCATTTCAATTAAATGTAGACAAATTGAGGGAAAAGCATTTCCAGAATAATAGAGATTGATTTATAGAGAGTGACTGGAGGGGAAAAACGTCTATTCTGCTGAAGTGATGAGCAAAGGCTTAAGGACTGTAGTCCCCAAACACCTAAAATGTATAAAAATCACAGATGGAGAGAGATATGATTTGTTTCAGTTCACAGCAGGTAGAACATAGGTGAGATAATCAACTTTCATGGATCTCGGCTCATACTAATATTTTTTCTAAATTGTTTGGAATCAGCTCTTGTAACCACAAGAAAGAAAGGAAGAAGGCAAGCATTTAATAAGGATCTACTATAGGCCAGGCACTCTGCAAACATTTTACCAATTTTATTTTAGTTAATAATTTCTAACATTATAGCCAAGTACCATGCTACACACTTTATAATATTATCTCATTTGATCTTTACAACAATCCTGGGAGGTAGGTGCTATTATTATCCTTATTTTACATTTAAGGAAACTGAGGCAAGTAGAGATTGAATTGTTGCCTAGGGTCATACAACTAAAAAGTTTTTAAGGTTGGAGTTGAACTCTGATCTTCCTAATTCTAGGTCCAATGCTCTATTCACTGTCCTACCTAAGAGGCTATAGACACAACAGCTGTCAATTCAGGGAAAGAAATCACTATTTGATTCATTAGTTCCTCAATCAACTCAATCTGGTAATATCACTCTGGAAAAAAAAATTTTTTTTAAATTTATCAGTCTTTAATTGGTAAAACTACTCTTATAGAATAAACAATGAGATAACTAGTAGTGATTACACTTAAAAAATCCAGCCATGAAAATTTAATAGACTGGGTTCCGGGTTAAGATGGCGGCAGAGTAAAAAGCAGCTCTTAACCTCTCCTGACCGAAACAAACAGGACTCCTCAAGGGGACATAAAAACAAACCCAGTCAAATGGAGGGACCCCACAACAGGGTGCAGTGTGGAAGGTATGTGGAATCAGGGCATTTCCATGTTATAAAGGGGTGAAACAGCTCTCACTAAATCGTGGGCTGAGCAACCCCCTCTCCCCCCACACAAACACACCACCTGCAGCGCCGAAGCCAGGTCAAAACAAATAGAGCAAGTTTGGGGCACCCATCGAGTCATTGGCAGCTCCAGGGACTGTTCCTGAGAGCAGCAAGATTTAGGACCCCAAAAAGCTGAGGAACGCACGCGGACTCTGAGCGCGGATGCAGAGCACAGGCGCGGGAGGAGACGTGGGAGGAGGCAGACACAGACGGGAGCTAAAGCTCAGAAACCCTGAGTGGGGAACCAGTGCAGAAGGGTATACGACTGTGGAAGCAGCGCCCTGAGACTTGTAAAGGAGCCTCCTGCAGAGGATCAAGCAACCAGACCTCAGACCTCAGGAGCCAAAAGACCGCAGACAGAACCTGAGCACAAGAATAAATCTGAGAAGCTGCTGGGCTAACGATGGCTACCCAGATCCAAGAAGTCCAGAAGAAAGAGAGAAAGATTAACAACAAGAAAAAGAAATCTTTAACACTCGACAACTTTTACACAGAGAAAATCCAGACTACTGAGCAATCAGAAGAGGAGAAAAAACAAGCAATCACATCCGAACCATCCCAAGATAATCAAAACTGGTCACAAGCTCTTGAAATGTTCAAAACTGAGATGATGAGAAAGTTGGAAAAGATTTGGTCAGAGAAATGGGAAGTAGCTCAAAAGGAAATCAGGCAAGAAAATAACAGTTTAAAAGGCAGAATTTCGCAATTGGAAAGTGAGGCAAGCCAACTGAAGACCAGAAATGACCAGAATGAAAAGGAAAACCAGTCCTTAAAGGCTAGAATTGAACAATTAGAAGTTAATGATCTCTCAAGACAACAAGAACAAATAAAACAAAGTCAAAAGACTGAAAAAATAGAAGGAAATATGAAATATCTCAATGAGAGAGTGACAGACCAAGAAAACCAGTGTACAAGAGACAATTTGAGAATCATTGGTCTTCCAGAAAAACTAGAAATTAATAGAAACCTGGACTCCATACTAAAAGAAATTATTCAGCAAAATTGCCCTGAAGTCCTACAACAAGAGGGCAATATAGACATTGAAAGGATTCATAGAACACCCACCACATTCAATCCAGAGAAGAAAACGCCCAGAAATATTATTGCCAAATTCAAGAGCTTCCAAGTAAAAGAAAAAATCTTACAAGAAGCCAGAAAGAGACAATTCAAATATCAAGGAGCACCAATCAGGATCACACAGGATCTGGCAGCCTCCACGCTAAAAGACCGCAAAGCTTGGAATATGATATTGAGAAAGGCAAGAGAGCTGGGCCTGCAACCATGGATCAACTACCCATCAAAATTGACTATATATTTCCAGGGGAAAGTATGGGCATTCAACAAAATTAAAGATTTCCAAGTATTCACACAGAAAAGACCAGGGCTAAATGGAAAGTTTGATATCCAACCACAAAAATCGAGAGAAACATGAAAAGGTAAATAAGAAACAGAGGGGAAAGAAAGAAAACTCATAATTTTTTAAATCTGCCTTTTTAAGGGCCTCAGTAAGATCTAATTATCTGTATTCCTATGTGGAGAAATGCTATGTATAATTCTCTGTAGTGAACTCCATTCACTATTAAGTATTCACTATTATAGTGGTCTGAAGAATGATTCATGGGGGGAGGGTGGAGTGCTAAATGGTCTAAGATGATATGGGGGGTGGGAAAGAGGAGGGTGAATGGAGGGGGACACCAGGAGAAACTTGAGAGAATAACAAAAATAGGATAATCTATTACACAAAAAGAGGGCATGGAATGGGGAGGGGATAAATACTATTATAAGAAGGAGAGGAAGAGAGCAACAATAGGTAATTTTTAAACCTTACTCTCAGTGTAATCATCTCGGAGAGGGAAGAGTAGCTATACTATCCATTGGGATATAAAACTCTATCTAACCCTACTGAGAAAGTCAGAAGGGATAAATCAAGGGAAACAGGGGAGTGGGGAGATCAAAAAAAGGGAGGGGAGAAGAAGGCGGAGGGAACTCATAAGGCCTTTAAAAACAAAGAGGAGGGGAGTGAAAGAGGGGGGAAAAAGGGAAGTCAATCAAGGGAGGGGATAAGGGATACTGGCTTAATAGCAAACCACTGGTTTAAAAGGAAATAGTTTAAGAAATAGTGGTAGGAATAGGGGAGAATACAAAAATGTCCGCGAATGCACAGCTGATAATTATAACTCTGAATGTGAATGGGATGAACTCTCACATAAAACGTAAGCAAATAGCAGAGTGGATTAGAAACCAAAATCCTACCATATGTTGTCTACAAGAAACACATATGAGGCGGGTGGACGTACACAAGTTTAAGGTTCAGGGGTTGAACAAAAACTTTTGGGCGTCAAATGAGAAAAAGAAGGCAGGAATGGCTATTGTGATTTCTGACAAAGCCAAAATAAAAATAGATATGATTAAAAAAAGACAGGGAAGGTCATTATATCCTGATTAAAGGCAGTATAAACAATGAGGAAATAACACTGCTCATTATGTATGCACCAAGTGGCAAAGCATCCAAATTCATAAAGAAAAAACTAGAAGAGCTCAAGAAGGAAATAGATAGTAAAACCATAATAGTGGGAGATGTAAATATTCCTCTTTCATATCTAGATAAATCAAACCAAAAAATAAATAAGAAAGAAGTAAGAGAGATGAATGAAGTCCTAGAAAAATTAGATCTAATTGATATGTGGAGAAAAATAAATAGGGACAAAAAGGAATACACCTTCTTTTCAGCTGCACATGGTACATTTAAAAAGATTGACCATGTAATAGGGCATAGAATCATGGCAAACAAATGCAAAAGAGCAGATATAAATAAATGTAACCTTCTCAGATCATAATGCAATAAAAATAATAATCAGTAAGGGCACCTGGATAGGCAAATCAAAAACCAATTGGAAATTAAATAATATGATTCTCCAAAACCAATTTGTCAAAGAAGAAATCATAGAAACAATCAACAGTTTCATTGAAGAGAATGACAATGATGAGATATCCTACCAAACTCTGTGGGATGTGGCCAAGGCAATACTCAGGGGGAAATTTATATCCTTGAGTGCATATATTAACAAATTAAGGAGGGCAGAGATTAATGAATTGGGCATGCAACTCAAAAAATTAGAAAGAGAGCAAATAAAAAACCCCCAGATGAAAACTAAATTAGAAATACTAAAAATTAAGGGAGAAATTAATAAAATCGAAAGTAAAAGAACTATTGAATTAATAAATAAGACTAGAAGCTGGTATTTTGAAAAAACAGATAAAATAGACAAAGTAATGGTCAATCTAATAAAAAAAGGAAAGAAGAAAACCAAACTAACAGTATCAAAGATGAAAAGGGAGACCTCACCTCTAATGAAGGGGAAATTAAGACAATCATTAAAAATTATTTTGCCCAATTATATGGCAATAAATATAGCAATTTAAGAGATATGGATGAATATTTACAAAAATATAAATTGCCTAGATTAACAGCAAAAGAAATAGAATACCTAAATAATCCCACATCAGAAATAGAAATTGAACAAGTCATTAAAAACTCCCTAAGAAAAATCACCAGGACCTGATGGATTCACAAGTGAAAAAAAAAAAAAAAAAAAAAAAAAAAAAAACCCAATACTATACAAATTATTTGATATGATAAGCAAAGAAGGAGTCCTACCAAATTCCTTTTATGACACAAATATGGTACTGATTCCAAAGCCAGGTAGACTAAAAACAGAGAAAGAAAACTATAGACCAATCTCCCTAATGAAGATAGATGCAAAAATCTTAAATAGAATATTAGCAAAGAGACTCCAGCAAGTAATTAAGAAGGTCATCCACCATGATCAGGTGGGATTTATACCAGGAATGCAAGGTTGATTCAACATTAGGAAAACCACCCACATAATTGACCATATCAACAGTCTAACAAACAAAAATCACATGATTATCTCAATAGATACTGAAAAAGCCTTTGACAAAATACAGCATCCATTCCTATTGAAAACACTGAAAAGTATAGGAATAGAAGGACCCTTCCTAAAAATAATAAACAATATATACCTAAAACCATCAACAAGCATTATATGCAATGGGGATAAATTAGAAGCCTTCCCAATAAGATCAGGAGTGAAACAAGGATGCCCATTATCACCTCTATTATTCAACATAGTACTAGAAACACTAGCAGTAGAAATTAGAGAAGAAAAAGAAATCGAAGTTATCAAAATAGGCAATGAGGAGACTAAGCTGTCACTCTTTGCAGATGATATGATGGTATACTTAAAAAATCCTAGAGAATCAACTAAGAAGCTTGTAGAAATAATCAACAACTTTAGCAAAGTTACAGGATACAAAATAAATGCACATCAATCATCAGCATTTCTCTACATTTCCAACACATCACAGCAGCAAGAGGTAGAAAGAGAAACACCATTCAAAATCACCCTAGACAATATAAAATACTTGGGAATCTATCTACCAAAACACACACAGCAATTATATGAAAAACAACTACAAAACACTTTCCAAACAAATAAAACTGGATCTAAACAACTTGAAAGCCATTGACTGCTCATGGGTAAGACGAGCTAACATAATAAAAATGACCATTCTACCCAAATTAATTTAACTATTTAGCACCATACCTATCAAACTACCAAAAAACTTCTTGACTGAATTAGAAAAAAACTATAGCAAATTTCATTTGAATAACAAAAGATCAAGAATATCAAGGGAAATAATGAAAAGAAATGTTAAGGAAGGGGGCCTAGCAGTACCAGATATTAAACTATACTATAAAGCAGTTGTCATCAAAACAATATGGTACTGGTTAAGAGACAGAGGGGAGGATTGGTGGAATAGACTTGGGGTTCATGACAGCAGCAAGACAGTGTATGATAACCCAAAAGAGCCCAATTTTTGGGACACGAATCCGCTATTTGACAAAAATTGCTGGGAAATTTGGAAAACAATATGGGAGAGATTAGGTTTAGATCAAAATCTCACACCCTACACCAAGATAAATTCAGAATGGGTGAATGACTTGAATATAAAGAGGGAAACTATAAATAAGTTAAGTGAACACAGAATAAAATACTTGTCAGATCTCTGGGAAAGGAAAGACTTTAAAACCAAGCAAGTGTTAGAGAAAATTACAAAATTTAAATTAAATGGTTTTGATTATATTAAACTAAAAAGCTTTTGTACAAACAAAAACAATGTAGTCAAAATCAGAAGGGAAACAACAAATTGGGAAAAAATCTTTTTTTTTTTCTGACAGGGGTCTAATTACTGAAATATACAAGGAGTTAAATCAATTGTATAAAAAATCAAGCCATTCCCCAATTGATAAATGGGCAAGAGACATGAATAGGCAATTTTCAGGTAAAGAAATCAAAAGTATCAATAAGCACATGAGAAAGTGCTCTAAATCTCTAATAATTAGAGAAATGCAAATCAAAACAACTCTGAGGTATCACCTCACACCTAGCAGAATGGCTAAAATGAAAGAAGGGGAGAGTAATGAATGTTGGAGTGGATGTGGCAAAATTGGGACATTGATGCATTGCTGGTGGAGTTGTGAACTGATCCAACCATTCTGGCTGGCAATTTGCAACTAAGCTCAAAGGGCTATTAAAAACTGCCTGCCCTTTGATCCAGCCATACCATTGTTGGGATTGTACCCCAAAGAGATCATAGATAAACAGATTTGTATGAAAATATTTATAGCTGTGCTTTTTGTGGTGGCAAAAAACTGGAAAAGGAGGGTATTGCCCTTCAATTGGGGAATGGCTGAACATATTATGGTATATGCTTGTGATGGAATACTATTGTGCTAAAAGGAATAATGAACTGGAGGAATTCCAGGTGAACTGGAAAGACCTCCAGGAACTGATGCAGAGTGAGAGGAGCAGAGCCAAAAGAACATTGTACACAGAGACTGACATACTATGGTAAAATCGAATGTAATGGACCTCTGTACCAGCAGCAATACAAAAACCCAGGACAATTCTGAGGGATTTATGGTAAAGAACACTACCCACATCTAGAGGAAGGACTGCAGGAGAGGAAACATAAAAGAAAAACAACTGCTTGAACACATGGGCTGGGGTGGACATGATTGAGGATGTGGACTCGAAACTACCACACCAATGCAACTACCAACAATTTGGAAATAGGTCTTGATCAAGGACACATGATAAAACCAGTGGAAATGTGGATTGGCCATGGCGGGGGAGAATGCGGGGGTTGAAGGGGAAAGTAGGAGCATGAATCATGTAACCATGTTAAAAATGAATATTAATAAATGTTTAAATTTTTTTAAAAAATAAAAAAAAGCTGCTATACACATGTTAGCATCTTTAAGTCCTTTTCTTTCATCTCATTGCAGTACAGGAGTGCTAGCAGGATTGTTGAATGGAAAAGTAAAGTTTGTCTACTTAATGGAAAGTGAGTTTGTCTACTTTGGAGGCATTGCTCCAAATTGTTCCTCAGAATAACTGTACTGATTCGTAGCTCCAGAAACAATACGTTAGTGTATTTTTGGTAGCTCCTCTAATATTTTTAATTTTTCTTTTTTTGCCAACTTCGCCAAACAAATATGCAAAAGTAGAACCTCAGGGTTTCTTTAATTTTCACTTATTGAATTATTATTTATTTTGAATATTTTTTCCAAAGGGCTATCAAAATTCTTTTCTGAGTTTAGGAACAATTGAGTTCAATTTTAGTCTCTGACACTACTAAAGGCAATGAATGTCAATTCTTTTTTAAGCTGCTCTTCTTAGAATATTTCAAGCCCCCCCTCTCACCCTTCACTCCCTTTCTCTGAGACTGTAAGTGCATATTGTATCTTCTGTCATACAAAGCCTTAGTTAGAATAATTCAATTTTATACCATCTTGAAGTATATCTAGATGCCTCTTCATATTTTCAGCTCTGGTAATGAAATTTCTGACAACAAAGTATGATGATGGCATGCATTCTCTGTCAAAATATTTCTGTAGTTATCCTATCTTTCCTAATATATGAGATTAAATCTTATATCTAAACTTTGTGCCTCTTTCATTGCCTAGTATATTACTTTACATATGACAGGCACTGAATAAAACAATTGAATCTGAAAGTGTCCTAATTATTCAAAAAGGAAGGGCTTAGACTAGATGGGTCCAAACTTCAATAAACATATTAACTACCTCTTAAATTCATCCTTAATAAGGCACTGAGCTAGGCCTTCAGGATATTGTTGTTGAGTCATATTCTGCTCTTTGTGACCCCTATGGACCTTAGCATTACAGGACATTCTGGTCCTTTGGTCCTTCAGCATCTCTCAAAGTCTGTCCAAGTTCATGTTTATTATTTCCATGACACTATTTATCCTTCTTATCCTGTGCCATCTCCTTTTCCTTTTGCCTTCAATATTTTCCAGCATCATGGTTTTTCCAGGGAGTCATGTCTTCTCATCATGTGGCCAAAGTATTTCCATTTCAGCATCAGTTTTAGACCACCCAATGAAAGGACAAAATTGATTTCTTTAAGTATTGACTGACTTGATTCCTTACTGTCCAAGGGACTCTCAAAAGTCTTGTCCAGGGACTGCTAAATAGCACAATAAATAAAGCCCCAAGATGTAGACACTAAATGATAACTCTAGTCCAACTATCAATAATATGGATTTAGGTCTTGATCAATGATACATGTAAAACCCAGTGGAGTTGTGCGTCGGCTAAGGGGTGTTTGGGGAAGAGGGAAAGAACATGAAATATGTAACTATGGGGAAATATTCAAAATAAAAAAAAATAAAGTCCCAAGTCTGGAGTCAGGAGGACTTGGGTTTTGATTTGACCTCAAGACGCTTCTTAGCATAACCCTGGACAAATTACTTAATCCCATTTGCCTAGACCTTACTCTTCTGTGTTAAGATAGAAAATAAGGGTTTATTTTTAAAAAGAGTTTTTCAGCGCCACAATTTGAAAATGTCAATTCTGTAGCAGTCAACATTCCTTTTGGTCCATCTCTCACAGCCATATACTGTTTTTTATTTTTTTTTTGAATTTGGAAAATTTCATTTAATTAATTAGTTAAGAATATTTTTACATGATTACAAGCTTCATGTTTTTTCCCTCCTCTTCCCCCACCTCCTCCTGTAGGTGACTCACAGCCATATACTGTTGTTAGAAAAAAACATAGCTTTGATTGTATAGATTTTTGTTGGCAAGATGATGCCTTTAGGAAACAGACAAAATAAAAGGGAGGTCCTGTACTCAAGAAGTTTTTATTCTACTGGGGGAATAAAACATATAAATATATACATGATAGGTACATGAATAGGGAAAAGCTTCCCTTATGAAGTGGTACACGAGCTAAGTCTTGAAGGAAGCCAATGAAGTTAAGAGGTAGATTGAAGAGGGACCATCTTGGGGGGGCTGCCTGTGGGCAAAGGTGGGAGATGAAATGCTGAGCTCAGGAAATAATAAGTAAGACAGTTTGGCTGGATCACAGAATAAGTAAAAGAGGAGTATAAAAGCCATCAGACTATAGAGTGGGGGCATACTGGGAAGGAATGTCAATGACAAACTGAGATTTTATTTCATCCTAAAGATCATAGGATGCTTGAGTAGGGAGGATGCTGACATGGTTCTGCATATCCTAGAAGATCATGGGAGAAGGACTAGAGAAATGGAGGGCAAGAGTCATCCCTGACTTTACAAAGCATGGACATAGAACAGGGAGGCAAAGGATTACAGAGCAGAGAACAGTTTATGAGTGAATTAGTTAACTCTGGTGAATATTCTGAAGTGAGAAACCAAAGCTAGGCTGATTGGCACAGACAGGAGGGAAGATGGAACTGCCTACTGGTTACAGAAAGACTAGGAAAGGTTTAGCAAGAATAAAGCAGAGATATCCCGTGGCAGAGTTTAAAAGGTTATGAATCCTGGACATAAAAAAATGGCAACATCAAAGGTATGACCAAAAGTTGATGTCTTTCCAGAAGGTATAGAACTACTTCTTGGGAAGGAAGGGACCATGGGAGATGATGAAGGACATCTGACAAAGTCAAGGAGAATGAATTTGGCATGGAAAAGAGAGGATAGGAATAGTTAACAGGGAGATGATTAAAAGCTTATGAATCCTGGACATAAAAAAATGGTGACAGGGGCTTCCGGGTTAAGATGGCGGCAGAGTAAGAAGCAGCTCTTAACCTCTCCTGACCGAAACACACAAAACTCCTCAAGGGGACATAAAAACAAGTCCAGACGAACGGAGGAACCCCACAACAGGGCACAGCGTGGAAGGTACGTGGAATCGAGACATTTCCAGGCTATAAAGGGCTCTCACTGAATCGCGGGCTGAGCAACCGCCCCACCCCAACCCCCTCCAAACTCATCTATAGCTCCGAACCCAGCTAAAAAGAAATAGAGCAAGTTTGGGGCACCCATCGAGTCATCAGCAGCTCCGGGACCTGTTCCTGAGAGCAGCAAGACTTAGGACCCCATTAAGTCAAAAAACGCACGCGAAATCTGAGCGCGGGAGCAGAGAGTGGACGCTGGGTGCAGGCGTGGGTGGAGGCAGACACAGCCAGGAACTAAAGCTCTGAAAACCTGAGTGGGGAACCAGTGCAGACGGGTATA
>NC_058135.1:51081247-51092226 GCF_016433145.1 Gracilinanus agilis
GGCCATGGGTAGGGGGGGCGCGGGGGGAGTTGAAGGGGAAAGGAGGAGCATGAATCATGTAACCATGTTAAAAATGAATATTAATAAATGTTAAAAAAAATGAAAAAAAATGGTGACAGGAATAGCTAACAGGGAGATGATTAACAAGGTAAGCGATAGCGGCAACAACTAAAAAGAGTCTTGCTTTTCTTCTTCAGTTCAAGTTACCTGACTCAAATGACCTTTACCTTTGGATGTGGAAAGAGGTGAATTACATTGCTGTGCCATTGATATGTGAAATATCATAAAGCATTTATTGAGCACCTACTATATGTTTTACCTATATATTATTTGTTTTGTTACAATCTTGTATGCAAGTACTGTTATTATCTCTACTTTATAGCTGAAAAAACAGGTAGATGAAAGTGAGGTGGCTTACCCAGGGACCCTCATAAGTGTGTGAGGCCAAATTTGAACTCAGATCATCCTAACTTTAGGGTTAGGGCCTTATCCACTGAGCCACCTAGCTGTCTCTAATTACCATTTACAGAGAATGGGAAAGGCATCACAAGAGAAAGAGCAAATATATCTATGAAAACTATTTTCCAATGAATTTTACTTCTATTTCTGGGAAAACCCTAGAAGGGATCATTAAAGAAAAGGTTAATGAATATGCAGAAAATAAAGTGGTGAATACTAAGAGGAAATATGGTTTCATTAAGAATAGTTTATGACAAATTTATCTCATTTCATTTTCCCCCAAGCTTAAAATAAAGAAGGAGAATAAAGGGCAGGGATATGAAGCTCAAAAAGAAAAGAGGCTACTAGTCTGTACATCAAGATCCCTGTGTTCTGCATATTAGAAACTTAGAATGCCACATATTAATATGGTGTATATTCTATTGTGTTTTGATTCATTTTGTTAAATATTTTCCAATTACATATGAATCTGGTTCACATGTACAGTATAGTCCCCTCAGACTGTATTTGACACCTCTGCTGTGGGGGGATTGTTTGGTGAGACTTTTATAAAATATTGGCTAAAGGGTGTCAGGCTATTTTTGTGGAAAAGATAGAGAGGTTTGAACTAGATGACTGCACAATTAGATGGATCTGAAACTGGTTGAATGGTTCAATTCAAGTAGTAGCTCTCAATGATTCAGTTTCATCTTGGCAGGATATTTATAAAATGTCTACTTTATGCTTGATGGAACCCTTTGGTTCATGATGCCTTGGAGAAAAAGTTGTGGAATAAAGCAAAAAAGAGAATAAAAGAAGTGCCTCATTATGCTAGAGGGAGAAAAGTAGTTTGTTATTGTCTTCTATTCTCTTCAGAAAGCCTAGATGGCCTCTTTTCTCATTTGATTTTTCTTCTTGTCCAGTTAGATTTATGGTTTTCTATGTCAGAGGATGTGAATTGAAACTGAGGAGGATTTCAGTAATCTAAAGCTAAAATAAGCAGGGTTAGCATGAAGGCATTCATCTTAATTCATCAAAATATAGTTTCCTTATGTCTAATCTCTCTACTCAAATCAATTATCCATTTTTCTTGACAATGTTGCACTTAAATTTGTTCTTATTCAAGGTGGTGGTAATAGGAGTGAAGTGAGGGAGTTTGAGCCTGTATGCAAGAGATATAAAAATCAGTATAAAGGATTCTAAGGAAATGCCCAAATGTAATGGTAGATTCTTAACATGGTACTGTGGATAAAGAGAATCAATTATTGAGAAAAGAAAGTAGGGGCCCAGTCAAAGGAATGGGACATTGAATATGTAACTCAACTAGGATCATAGAATTTATTGCTTAAAATGTCTAAACCTTTCATTTCTCAGTTGAAATAACCTGAGGCCAAGGAATGTTAAGGTATGCTTCTCAAGGGCAAACAGTAGTTATCAGAAGCAGAATTTGAACCCCAATCCTCTGACACTAGAACTCAAATTTTGATCAATTAGTCAAAATGCTCTATATAGCAGGTGACCCCTGTTGACTCTTCTTAGGTTTACTGTATTCAAGGGGCAATTAATTATTTTTTATCAATCCACAGAAACACATTTCTATTAAATTTCCCTGAGAAAGAATTAAACATCATACTGTGTTAAATCAAAGGATATGCAAGTATGTAAAGTTTCAAGGAATTAAATCATAGATGAGTGGACTCACTGTCCATTTCCTAAGATTACCACCTCCCAGGCCTCCGGAAAAGTGCATCCACAAATGTATTTTCTTCCCTATATTTGAAACACAGATGAGAGGGGGAAAAGGTAGTTTTATTTATTCAATGGTCCAATAAAAAGTTGGTATCCATTAAGGGACTTTTCTGAATCATTTCCCCTTCATCAAATTATTTTCCAAGCTGGTCTCTCAGTATGTTACTGAAAGTTAGGCAACTGAAAAAGTGTTAAAGGCTCATCAACTACAAGAACTCTGGGAACCTCATTTTTTTTCTCAGGAATGGGAAAATAAAAGTCTCCCACTCTCGTTTCTACTAGAGAGTAACAGCGCTGACTTGCTACTTCTTGGTAGCACTTTTATGTAAGAGAAATAGCACTGACACAATTTACACACAGCAATTCTGGGGTGTGGGAAGAGGAAAGATCAGAAATCTCTTCCAATTTTTCCTCTTCTTCCTGGTCTCTGTCATCTTTGCTTCTAGCTTATAATATATTTATGTGTCATCTTGCAAGAAACGTATCCTCCTTTCAGACTAGACATGCTGAAAGCTTCTACCACACATGGGCTTCTGAGAGAATAGATCCAGAGAGTTTAATCTTGAGATTGTAAAAATACAAAGTTGTTATGGTTCTTAGGATCATGTCAAGAGGGAAATTATGTGCTAGAACACTGATATGGCCACTCTTCTCCATGTATTAGATGCTGCAACTACCTGGTCACCCGATAACAAAATATCCATAAGAAACTTCAGAAACACTCTGATGCTTGACTGAAGGACCAACGTAGGGAACTCAGGACGGGAAAGTCCATGTAGCTAAATCAAATAGAAGTGTCTGCCAATGTCTTTTCTTATTGAATAGCATTACCCTGTTATGACTAAGTTCAATTCATATTGGACATCTACCAGTTTCTCATTTAATTTCAACATTAAATATAAATTACCAGTGAACTGAGTAAAGCCCAGTCCAGAACAGCATACATCCTCACAATGACTTGAGCACAAGATCCAATAAGGTGAGGTGGAAAGTGGTGATCAAAGGAGACTTTTCAGAGTGTGTGGCAGGCTTTAATCCTGATGCCAGTGCCATCCTCAATAACCCAAAAGAGAAGGACTTCTAAACCAAGTGCATCCAACAAACACATCTAAATTGCAATCACAGCTTTTGTGTCTGACTCTTCATCACCCCATGTAGTGTTTTCTTGGCAAATAAACTAGAATAGTTTGCCATTTCCTTCTCCAGTGGATTAAGGTAAATAGAGGGTAAGTGACTATCAGAGTCATACAGCTAAATATATGAGGCAATATTTGAACTTGTCTTCCTAGCTGTCTGTACAATTGTAGCTAGCAGATGTTAACTCTATTTCATTGGCTCTGCTTTACTGTTGGTGGTTTTGAATCAGCTACAACATTTGGTCCTGCTATCCTTTGCCTTTTTAATCATTAAATAAATTAATTGAGAAGCATTTACTACTGTATGTCAGTCATTGTATTCGACTCTGAGATGCCAAGACAATAATGAAACATTTCCTGATGTTAAAGAGCTTACTTTCTAGGATTTGCGGTCCTACCCATGGTTCCATTTCTTTCTTTCTTTAAAATTTTTTTTAATATTTAATTTTTTAGAAAAATTTGCCATGGTTCCATGATTCATGTTTTTACTTTACTTTTCACCCCCTAGCCACGCCCCCCCATAGCTGATGCACATTTCCATATTATTGATAGTTGCACTGGTGTGGTAGTTTCTAGTCTACATCCTCAATCATGTCCACATCAACTCATGTGTTCAGTTGTTTTTCTTCTGTGTTTCCACTCCTGAAGTCCTTCCTCTGAATGTGGATAGTGTTCTTTTCCATAAATCCCTCAGAATTGTCCTGGGTCATTGCATTGCTGCTAGTACAGAAGTCCATTACATTCTATTTTACCACAGTGTATCGGTCTCTGTGTACAATGTTCTTCTGATTCTGCTCCTTTCGCTCTGCATCAGTTCCTGGAGGTCTCTCCAGTTCACATGGAATTCCTCTAGTTTATTATTCCTTTGAGCACAATAGTATTCCATCACCAGCATATACCACAATTTGTTCAGCCATTCCCCAACTGGAGGGCATACCCTCGTTTTCCAGGTTTTTGCCACCACAAAAAGCACAGCTATAAATATTTTTGTACAAGTCTTTTTATCTATGATCTCTTTGGAGTACAAACCCAGCAACGGTATGGTTGGATAAAAGGGCAGGCAGTCTTTTAGAGCTCTTTGGGCATAGTTCCAAATTGCCATCCAGAATGATTGGATCAGTTCACAACTCCACCAACAATGCATTAATGTCCCAATTTTGCCACATCCCCTCCAACATTTATTACTCTCCCCTGCTGTCATTTTAGCCAATCTGCTAGGTGTGAAGTGGTACCTCAGAGTTGTTTTGATTTGCATTTCTCTAATTATTAGAGATTTAGAACACTTTCTCATAGGGGAAGAAAATAAGCAAAAGACAGTTCCTGCTCTCAAAGAGCTCACAGTTTAATGGAGGAGACCACACACAAAGAACTATGTATGAAGTATGTCCAGAAAAAATTGGAGATAAACTTGGAGAAATGACACTAAAATAAAGGAGGAGTTGAAAAGCTCTCTTGCAGAAGGCAAGACTTTAAGCGGAGGCTTAAAGGAAGCCAGGGGAGCCAGGAGGTGAAGAAGAAAATTCTGGGCATAAGGAACAGCCAATGAAAATGCACAAAACTGGGAGATGGCTTATCATGTTCAAGGAACTGCAAAGACACTCTGTGCATACTTCATAGAAATTCATTTTTGTTTTGTTTTAACAAATTATTTCCATTTTTAGAGGAAATTTAAAATGAAGTTGAAAATAATTATTCCTCACAATTTTCACATAAATCAAAGTTAGAATACTTCAATTATTTTTATAGAATACTTCCATTTTTCCATTAAAACAAAAAACCAATGTGTAACAATCATAACATTTCCTAAATCCTGAAATTGTAGCAGTAAAAGACTTTACAGATATTCAAAAATCATAACTATCACATATGCCTCTTCTCAGACTCAAATATTGCCAAATTATTGAATTACAATGTCTTGAATTGAAATGAAGGATGACTATGGAATGACACCTATTTTGGGGGTGCTAAAATAGTCTCCATTCTTCAGCTATTGAAAAGTACCTTGCGTTGCAAACAACAGAGAACAGTGACTATTATGAACAGCAAGTACAAGGTTTTCATTTCCCTAGGAGAAAATCACACATAGATCACTTTTCTCTTTTTAATGTATCTGGCCATCTTCCACTAAAATTAATGAAACAGAGAGAGTGGTGTATAAAAGCAAGGGCAATGAATAACAATGGAAATTCAGATTCCAAAGTACACCATGACTTTTTGCATATAACATTTTAGAAAGCTAGTTCAGTACTGAGACTAGGGACCTTCATTGAACCTCAAGATAGAAAACATCTTTTTTTTTTACCCTCACCTCCCAATTCAAGTTTCCTTCCATTCTTCCTACCCATAGGATCCCAAACTGAACCATTCATAACTTGAGAGAATTTGCCATGTTGGAGACCCATTTGTTTTCTTTGTCCCACCTTTCTCCTAAAGAAGTCGAGGGATTTTAAAATGACATTACATAACTTTATATCACAGCAGCCAAATGGTGGTTTAAAAAAGAAAGAAGAAAAAGAAGTAGAGAAAGTTTCCAAGATAGATCTAGTGAGAGTGGGGGAGGCTGAAAAGAAGGAAGAAGCATGAAGGAGGAAGAAATAGACTTTCTTCTACCTACTGAATAAATTTCAAACTCCTTTGTCTGGTCTTTGAGGTCCTTCATAATATGCTATCACTATCTTTTCAGGTTATTGAAACAAGTTGGACTACTTTATCTTCTGAGCATACTTTGAGTTCTCAAATATCTGAAAATAGCTATCATCTCCCCTTTGAGCCTTCTGTTTTCCACTATACTAGTTGCCCTCTGAGGACTCTCTAGTTTATCCTTCCTAAAATATATCAAAATTCCATATCAAACTTTAATTTAGATATTATCTGATTAGAGCAGAGTACAGAGGTTGTCAACTCACCTATTCACTTTGGTCTTCTTAGTTTAGAAGATGCTCTGCCCACTTTGGATCCCTTATTCCACTGACAAGTGTCTTGAAGAACTGCCTAAGCTAGTCTTGCTCTCTCATCTCCCAAATATTCTCCTACTTCTCTATACTTCTTTTTGTTTCCCTCAACTATTTTTTAAAATAAATCCTTACTAAGAAACTAAGATAGAAAGGCAAAAGGGCTAGGCAAATAAAGTTAATTGACTTGCCCAGGATTCCATAGCTAAGAAGTATCTGAGCTCAGATTTGAATCCAGGTCTTCCCTACTCCAGGCATGGCTCTCTATCTACTATGCCACCTAGCTGCCTCATGCCCCATCTTTTTTAAGCTTTATTTTATATGTTCTCTTTCCTCATTAGAATTTAAGGTCATAGTACATCTCTGAAATATGTAAAATCCTTATATATGTCTTCTGGCTAGGTGATATCTTATTAGACATTATTGTTATTATTATGATGTTGATATAAATAGCCCTGGTGTAATGAATGGAGAGTTAGCCTGGGAGTTAGGGAGACCTGGTTCAAGTCCCATCTGTGATATATATATATATATATATATATATATATATATATATATATATAGTTATATAGTTATATAAAAGGAGGTCACTAACTCTATTTGATGTATATGAAGATGATGTACAGAGAGGATAGGATGGTACTTCTCCTTTTAAAACAGTTGCCCAGGCAGGATCCTTTAGGTCAAAGTGGTTTAACCCTTCAGGACCCACCTGGGGCTAATTGATATTAATTATTGGGCTTTTCAGCTGAGGTAACGTTGGTAATCTGACTGTGTTGGCTCCCTTCCCAAAATAAGCTTTGGAAACCAATTCAGGAAGGTACTTTAAACTTGAATATATTTGGTAAGAAGGATAATGGTAAGGGATTGAGGTATTAGGAGACCCTACTTTAAATTGCTACTAATAAATCTCTAACTGCAGGCAAATGAAGGAATCAAGATGACAGCTTCTCTCTGGTACAGCCTGGCCAGGGCTAATCCAGAGTAGGCAGATTGCTGTGAAATCTTCAGCTTCTTCTTCTGTAGATCTTAAGCCTTAACAGTTGAAATATATCCACCCTTTCCACTCTCTTCTTCGTCTCCTGCCCACTTCCTGGATCCTCCCGGGCCCTGGGAAGCCTAGATAGCTAAGATGATGAAACTCTTAATATCTAGGGCAGTAGACACAGAGATGGTGGTCAAGTACAGATTGATAACGGTACAGGAAACACAGAAGGAGCTTGCAGGGTTGAGTTTGCAAGTCACTATCTCCAAAGACCAGGATCCCCACACTGATCTCTAGCCTCAGGACAGGTAAAAGACCCCAGAACCTCTCCCAGGATTCTCAACTGCTCTCTCCCGAGTCCTGCATGCCTCTCTGGGAACATTCTATCCAATTGACTTATCTGTCAATCAAAAGTGAACTTCAAGCTCCCAGAGATTCAACATATATATATATATATATATATATATATATATAAGCAAAGTGACCTTAGGCAAGTTATTTAACCCCTTTGTGTCCCCCCAGGTAACTCTTTAAGGCTATAAGTTTTACAGAAGGTGTTAAGCTGCACTGGTAGGTGGAGTCTTCTCACCTTGAAGTTCCCTATACCAAGGAAATCACAGATCCAGGCTCTATACCTGTCCCATGAAAATCATGATGATTATGATGATGGTTCATGATTGATGGTGTTGCTGGTAGTAAGGAACATCATTTGACAAAGAAATATCTCAGGTGTGGGCAATTATATATAGTAAGCTAAATAAAGTAAGAAGAAGTGTTTGTATATCCATGGTTTTGGAAAAATAATGCAATAGTTATGTAACAATCAATTCTGAGTGAGAGAAAACCACAGTAAACTAATATAATTTTCTCTGGAAACTTCATACATAGAAATTAATTTAAAAAATTTTTGTTGGGATTTTTTTTTCTTTTTTTATCCAAAGAATTCTGGCTTTGTTCTTTAGATTTAAGTAAGTGGTTCTAATGGAATACAATTGGTAACTGAATGGTAGGCTGAAATCATGACCATTAAATGTTTCTCTCTTTTGGAGCCCTTACATTTGTGGAGATGTTTAGCATTCTACTGGAATACTGGAATGGTAATCCTTGGCATTTTTGCAAAACCAGCTGTAGCATGTGCTAATGTAATGTTACCTACCAGCTATTCTATAATGCATCTGTCTTTCCTTTTCTCTGTGTACAATTGTTGCCTTATTTGACTCTCATGTCCCTCTGAGAGAAATTGCTCTTTTGTCAAAATTGAGTGATTATTCTAGAAAAACATTGTCCTACAAAGATTGCAGGCAATGTAAAAAAAACACTTAAAATATAGACATTGGAAGAAAGTGTCAGAAAAGGGGAACTTATGAAAAAATACCCAACATTCTTGTTTTTGTGGCTGGTAGGATACAAGAGATATACTTGTTTACTGATGTGGAAGGAACTCTGATGGACTTCTCCTGGGTGGTCAGTGAATTAAACTTTCCTGTAGAGCCATGGTCTCACTGGGAAGTGTCTAGGAGAAGGATTTTAATGTCATCCTGAGGATAATGTAGTCATTTTCATGTAAAGACCATTTCAGAAACACTGTGAATAGCAGAAAAAAACCCACATTCTTATGAGATTTTTATCATATTTGAAACGTCACAGCTACATCTCTCTTAAACTACATAGCCAAGAGTACAGTCTAAGTGAGGGAAATATTTTCTACCCTTCTCACATAAATCATATGTTCTGTTCTATAGTATGAAGAAGGGCAGTAAAGTAGTGAAATGGATAGTCAGGCCTGGAATCAGGTAGACCTGAGTTCAAATCTGGCCTCAGACACTTACATGCTGTGTGACCCTAAGCAAGTCACTTAACCTCGTTTGCCTCAGTTTTCTCATCTGAAAAAATGAGCTGGAGATGAAAATGACAAATTAGTCCAATATCTTTGCCTATAAAACCCCAAATGGGTTCATGAAGAGTCAGAAATGGCTGAAAAAATACTGAACAAAACGCATAGGATGAAGAATCAAGATCATTAGAAACTATTTCCATAGTTAAAGCATTAAAAAGGGAAACATTTAAGTTGATCTGTGGCTGCTGTAATTATTGTTATGAACTGTCAAGGTCCTCCCTCATTTTTTCCCTTTCCCATGGCCTCTTTTGTAATCATCCCACTAGGATATGAAGATGAGTCTTCCAGCATAGAGAATTTACCCAAACTCTTCACAAATCATTGAAATGAGCTGTCATTAGCATATTCCTCTAATTACCTATCTAGTTTCCATTTGCTAAATGCTATTGTCTTTCTTTGGACAGCTAGATAGCATAGCAGGTAGAGTCCTGGGCTTGGAGACGGGAAGATTCATCTTCATCAGTTCAAATCCTGGCTAAGTCACTTCCTAGCTGTGTGACTGTGGACTCCATGTCTTACAAATGAACTTGTATTGTAAATGTATATTGCCCTTGGCTTACCTTTACCCTCTAGTTGGCAAAGAGATGAAGTACTTGCTGGCTGAGGCAGGTTCTGAGCTCTTTTATCCTTTTATTATGTCAACTGTTCTACATGAGTTGAACTTCACTAATAAATTAGAATAAATGGTGCAAAATAACTCCTGTTTCCTATTTTTTTCCCATTTAAGAGACAAAGAAAGTAAGGCAAAGACAAAGCTAGTACTTTCAGCTCAAGTCTTCCTGACTACAAGTTCAACATTATAGACAACCTTCTAGCTACCTACCTAGAAACACAGAAGGAAACATGTTTTCTGAATTACAGGAACCGGTTTCAAATTTTTTATTTACTCTCTGTGCAAAACACTTATCCACTCAGCTGATCTCAACTGTAAAATGAGGCAAAGTTACAAGTATGGTCTCTTCCATCCCTAAACCTATTATTTTATGATATTTTCCCTCTCTACTTCTTTGCATATGTTTATAATAACTGAAATTTATATGCAGGTTTAAGATTTTTTTAATTTAAATTTAATTTTAAAATTTATTTATTGGCTTTTTATGTTAAAATTGTCAGGTATGTCTCTATTTCCCTCCCTTCCACATACTAGAAAAGGGAGAATTTATAAATAAACAAGAGGTTTAAGATTTGCAAAATACTTTAATATATTATTTCATTTGATCCTTATCACAAGTTTGTGGCTAGAAGAAATCAATATGTATAATTTCCTTTGAATAATTAGTTAAGTGTTATTAACATCTATGTTCTCCTTGGCCAGCGCTAATTCATTTTTTCATTCTTTTTAAGAACACTAGGTCTTAACTTCAGAGGAGAAGAAAAGAGAGTATACAATGACTAAGATTTCTATTTCAAAAGACCAGTAAGATGTGCTTTATGTCTGCTATGTTTCATTTCTGTTAAAATTTTACATGGTGGGGTTCCGGGTTAAGATGGCGGCAGAGTAAGAAGCAGCTCTTAACCTCTCCTGACTGAAACAAACAAAACTCCTCAAGGGGACATAAAAACAAGTCCAGACGAAAGGAGGAACCCCACAACAGGGCACAGCGTGGAAGGTACTTGGAATCGAGACATTTCCAGGCTATAAAGGGCTCTCACTAAATCGCGGGCTGAGCAACCGTCCCACCCCCACCCCCTCCACACACATCTATAGCTCTGAAGCCAGCTAAAAAGAAATAGAGCAAGTTTGGGGCACACATCGAGTCATTGGCAGCTCCGGGGCCTGTTCCTGAGAGCAGCAAGATTTAGGACCCCAATAAGCCAGAGAA
>NC_058135.1:51106674-51130669 GCF_016433145.1 Gracilinanus agilis
GTCAATGGTCATGGGACTTGTTAACATAATCAGATAGCATAGAAAGCACAAATAGATAGTAAAAGAAAAGATGATTTAAATAGCAGGCTGCAATAATATCCTAGTCAATGGTCATGGGACTTGTTAACATAATCAGATAGCATAGAAAGCACAAATAGATAGTAAAAGAAAAGATGATTTAAATAGCAGGCTGCAATAATATCCTAGTCAATGGTCATGGGACTTGTTAACATAATCAGATAGCATAGAAAGCACAAATAGATAGTAAAAGAAAAGATGATTTAAATAGCAGGCTGCAATAATATCCTAGCTAGGGCTGATTTCTTTCGTCCTTGCTAACCTGTTTCCCAATTGGTCTCAGCAGAAGAGAAAGGAAAGGAATTAAAATTTTAACACTTTTGAGAATCTTCCCAATTTAATGCTCTGAATTAGTGAGGAGTAAAGGAAGTTTCTTAATAGACTTTGTTCTCTCAGACCCCAGCTGCTGGTTTTGCTCTATACCTTCCACTGTATTCAGAGGCTTGTCCAATTTCTGCCTCCTCCAGTTGTCTCCAGCTCACACCCAATCCAATCATGACCTTACATTCATCCTTTGTAATTTCGTCCCCATCCATCCCTGCTTGCAGTCTCTAGGTTAGTGCATATATACTTTGCTTCCTATCATATGATAAGCCATAAATTCAGTTAAGGAGTAGCTGATCTTTTGTCTTTATCTCTTTGCTTGTGACCAAGTACTGGATGGAAAGACTTTGGAAGGATCTGAAACTCTAATAAATCTGGGAAATGTGGTGAGAGGCTCATAGACATTCCAAACCCCTAAATCTTTATGCCATTTGACACTCAGGAGTCTTTCTGGGTCTTAACCATTTTACACATAAATATGGTCTTTCACCCCAATTGAATGTATGCTCTTGAGACTAGGTCATATCTTCTGTTGTACCCCTAACACTTAGCAGAATATTTTGCATCTAGTAGGTGTTTAATAAATGTTTGATAATAGAGTGTCATATTTCTATATACCAAATTCAGCAAGCAGAATGGCCTAATAACAAAGTTCCTTTAGCAGCCAATAATTAATATTTCTCTAAAGATGGCATGGAGAGTTTGGAAGGAGGGGATGTAATTAACTGCCAAATTGCCTCAAAGATTATGAGAGTTTAGATTTTTCTCCTTATTCCCCTAAACACCTATCAGATTCGGGAACTAAAAAGGTGAGTCAGACTCTCAAGGAGAGTCATTGATTGCAATTAGGAATGTCCTAAGAAAAGTTTTTGCAGGGAAAAAAAAAATCTGCTTCTAGAAGTTGCTGCTTAGGTTGAATAGATAAGTGGAAGTGATGGATTCAGTCAATATTAGATTAAAAAAACAGTTCTAGTGGCGGACTTTTTACTTTTTATGAAATAAGAGGTGGTAATAATATTGATGACTTGTAATTTCTATTGCCAAAATAATAGCTGTCCTGTCTAAATATAGTCCTGAAGGGTTCATCTGCAGGAAAAAAGCAGTGCTATAGGAAGTCTCCCAATGAGTCAAAATTATTTATTTCACTAATTCTCAATCTGATAGAAAGGAGAAAGGGAACTGTTTGCACAACAGGAAAGTTGACAAAGGACAAGTTTCTATTGATTATCTGAAGGCTATTTCTCTGCTTCTTGTTTCTTTCCTTTTTCCCTGCAGTAAGGACAATTCACACGTCATTACAATCTTGCCAAAGAGAAAAGGAAGTTTAGAGAAATAAGCCAAAAAAGAAATCAATTTTCTTTAGTTAGCTGTGAGAAGTTCTCATCAAGTTTGTGAAGAAGATGGAAACTAAAAGTTGAAGTGAAATGGCAGATCATATAAAACTGTCTTTTTTTAAAAAATGGAAAGGCAATGTGGAGAAGTAGATAACTGGTCTTAGAATAAGGAAAACATCAGAACAAGTGTTACCTTTGACATACTGCCTGATGTGACCTTGGACAAGTCATTTAAACACTCTGTTTAAAATGTCTGTTCCAACTCTTTAGGATAGCTCCTAAACTGTTTTGGGAGAATGTTTCCTCACTAAAATGTCTCCATAAGCAATGAAGTCAACTTATCTGGAATCAATAAAAAAATAAAATTAAAATTAAAAAACCCAACAAACAAACTTTTTGTTAGTATTATTTAATTTTCTTTCTTAAAAATGGATTGGTATTGGGGGCAGCTGGGTAGCTCAGTGGAGTGAGAGCCAGGCCTAGAGACGGGAGGTCCTAGGTTCAAACCCAGCCTCAGCCACTTCCCAGCTGTGTGACCCTGGGCAAGTCACTTGACCCCTATTGCCCACCCTTACCAATCTTCCACCTATGAGACAATATACCGAAGTACAAGGGTTAAAAAAAAATGGATTGGTATCGAGGTTCCAGGTTAAGATGGCAGCAGAGTAAAAAGCAGCTCTTAACCTCTCCTGACCGAAACGTACAGGACTCCTCAAGGAGACATAAAAACAAGTCCAGACAAACGGAGGGACCACACAACAGGGTGCAGCATGGAAGGTACGTGGAATCGTGACACTTCCATGCTATGAAGGGGTGAAACACCTCTCACTAAATCGTAGGCTGAGCAACCACCCCACCAATCCCCCTCCACATACACCACCTATAGCTCCAAAGCCATCTAAAAAGAAATAGAGCAAGTTTGGGGCACCCAATGAGTCGTTGACAGCTCTAGGGCCTGTTCCTGAGAGCAGCAAGATTTAGGACCCCAAAAAGCTAAAGAACACACACGGACTTTGAGCACGGACACAGAGCGCAGGCGTGGGCAGAGGCGTGGGTGGAGGCGGACACAGCCCCAAGCTAAGGCTCTGAAACCCTGAGTGGGGAACAAGTGCGGATGGGTATATGACTGTGGAAGCAGCACCCTGAGACTTGTAAAGGAACCTCCAGCAGAGGATCAAGCAAGGGGGCCCACCAGGGGGCTTGACCTTGAGAAAAACTGGACCTCAGACCTCAGAACCCAAAAGACCGCAGACAGACTCTGAGCGCGAGGATAAAGCTGAGAAGCTGCTGGGCTAACGATGGTTACCCAGAATCAGGAAGTTCAGAAGAGAAAGATTAACAACAAGAAAAAGAAATCTTTAACACTTAACAACTTTTACACAGAGAAAATCCAGGCACCCGAGCAAATAGAGGAGAACAACAAACAAGCATCTGGACCCTACCAAAATAAGGAAAACTGGTCACAAGCTCTTGAGGAGTTCAAAACTGAGATGACGAGAAAGTTGGAAAACATTTGGTTAGAGAAATGGGAAATAGCTCAAAAGGAAATCAGGCAAGAAAATAACAGTTTAAAAGGCAGAATTTTGCAATTGGAAAGTGAGGCTCAGAAATCAAATGAACTGATAAGCAAATGGAACACCAGAAATGACCAGATTGAAAAGGAAAACCAGTCCCTAAAGGCTAAAATTGAGCAATTAGAAGCTAATGATCTCTCAAGACAACAAGAACAAATAAAACAAAGTCAAAAGACTGAAAAAATAGAAGGAAACATGAAATATCTCAATGAGAAAGTGACAGACCAAGAAAACCGGTCTAAAAGAGACAATTTGAGAATCATTGGTCTTCCAGAAAAACCAGAAATTAATAGAAACCTGGACTCCATACAAAAAGAAATTATTCAGCAAAATTGTCCTGAAGTCCTACAACAAGAGGGCAATATAGACATTGAAAGGATCCATAGATCAGCCACGACACTCGATCCAGATAAGACAGGAATATAATAGTGAAATTCAAGAGCTTCAAAGTAAAAAGAAAAAATCTTACAAGAAGCCAGAAAGAGACAATTCAAATATCAAGGAGCACCAATCAGGATCACACAAGATCTGGCAGCCTCCACGCTAAAAGACCGCAAGGCTTGGAATATGATATTCAGAAAGGCAAGAGAGCTGGGACTTCAGCCACGGATCCTAAAAATAAGAAACAGTATATACCTAAAGCCATCAACAAGCACCATATGCAATGGGGATAAATTAGAAGCCTTCCCAATAAGATCAGGAGTAAAACAAGGATGCTCATTATCACCTCTATTATTCAACATAGTACTAGCAGTTTCAATTAGAGAAGAAAAAGAAATTGAAGGTATCAAAATAGGCAATGAGGAGACTAAGCTATCACTCTTTTCAGACGATATGATGGTATACTTAAAAAATACTAGAGAATCAACCAAGAAGCTTGTAGAAATAATCAACAACTTTAGCAAAGTTGCAGGATACAAAATAAATGCACATAAATCATCAGCATTTCTATACATTTCCAACATATAAGAGCAGCAAGAGGTAGAAAGAGAAACTCCATTTAAAATCACGCTAGAAAATATAAAATACTTAGGAATCTATCTACCAAAACAAACACAACAATTATATGAAAACAACTACAAAACACTTTCCAAACAAATAAAACTGGATCTCAACAATTGGAAAGCCTTTGATTGCTCATGGATAGGACGGGCTAACATAATAAAAATGACCATTCTACCCAAATTAATTTATCTATTTAGTGCCATACCAATCAAACTACCAAAAAACTTCTTTACTGAATTAGGAAAAACTATAACAAATTTCATTTGGAATAACAAAAGGTCAAGAATATCAAGGGAAATAATGGAAAAAAATGTGAAGGAAGGGGGCCTAGCAGTACCAGATATTAAACTATACTATAAAGCGGCAGTCATCAAAACAATATGGTAAGAGACAGAGAGGAGGATCAGTGGAGTAAACTTGGTGTAAATGACATCAGCAAGACAGTGTATGATAAACCCAAAGAGACCAACTTTTGGGACATGAATCCACTATTTGGCAAAAACTGCTGGGAAATTTGGAAAACAACATGGGAGAGATTAGGTTTAGATCAACATCTCATACCCTACACCAAGATAAATTCAGAATGGGTGAATGACTTGAATATAAAGAGGGAAACTATAAATAAGTTAAGTGAACTCAGAATAGTATACTTGTCAGATCTCTGGGAAAGGAAAGATTTTAAAACTAAACAAGAGTTAGAAAAAATTACAAAATGTAAATTGAATGGTTTTGATTATATTAAACTAAAAAGCTTTTGTACAAACAAAAACAATTTAGTCAAAATCAGAAGGTAAACAACAAATTGGGAAAAAATCTTTATAACAAAAAACTCTGACAGGGGTCTATTTGCTCAAATATACAAGGAGTTAAATCAATTGTATAAAAAATCAAGCCCCTCCCCAATTGATAAATGGGCAAGAGACATGAATAGGCAATTTTCAGGTAAAGACATCAAAAGTATAATAAGCACATGAGGAAGTGTTCTAAATTTCTAATAATTAGAGAAATGCAAATCAAAACAACTCTGAGGTATCACCTCACACCTAGCAGATTGGCTAAAATGAAAGAAGGGGAGAGTAATGAATGTTGGAGGGTATGTGGCAAAATTGGGACATTAATGCTTTGCTGGTGGAGTTGTGAACTGATCCAACCATTCTGGCTGGCAATTTGCAACTATGCTCAAAGGGATATAAAAAAATGCCTGTCCTTTGATCCAGCCATACCATTGTTGGGTTTGTACCCCAAAGAGATCATAAATAAACAGACTTGTATGAAAATATTTATAGCTGCGCTTTTTGTGGTGGCAACAAATTGGAAAAGGAGGGTATGTCCTTCAATTGGGGAATGGCTAAACAAATTGTGTTATATGCTGGTGGTGGAATACTATTGTACTAAAAGGAATAATAAACTAAAGGAATTCCAGGTGAACCGGAAAGAACTCCAGGAACTGATGCAGAGTGAAAGAAGCAGAGGCAGAAGAACACTGTACACAGAGACTGATATACTATGGTAAAATCAAATGCAATTGACTTCTGTACTAGCAGCAATGCAATGACACAGGACAGCTCTGAGGGATTTATGGTAAAGAACCCTACCCACATTCAGAGGAAGGACTGCAGGAGAGGAAACATATAAGAAAAACAACTGCTTGAACGCATGGGTTGAGGCAGACATGATTGGGGTTGTAGACTTGAAACTACCACACCAATGCAACTATCAACAATTTGGAAATAGGTCTTGATTAAGGACACATGTTAAAACCAGTGGAAATGTGCATTGGGCATGGGTGGGGGGAGTGAGGGGAGTGAAGGGGAAAGTAGGAGCATGAATCATGTAACCATGTTAAAAATGATTATTAATATGTGTTTAAAAAATTCTCTGCTGAATGAATAAGTGAATGAAAAGTGCATTTATGTTTATGCCACCTCAAGAGCTTATGAGCAGTGGAAAATAACCCAGCATTTCTTCATACTTTAGTAGAAGGAGAGATTGATTTTTAATATCATCAGAATCCCAGATTCTTTGAAAAAAGCCAGCTGATACATCAAATATACTTCTTTTTATATTTCTGGAAGATGCCACACACCAAAAAAAAAAAAAAAAAAAAAAAGGAAGGGGTAGGAAAGAGTGAAGAAAATCCTTTTCCAGAGTCTAATAATGTTCTTTTCAGAAGTACTGTCTGGCAAGTCAGAGTTAATTATGTTAGCCAGTTGTCTATGCCAAGATATATTAGCATTCCATCTATTGATTGAGAAGATTCAGAAATGTGATACTGTTATTTCCCTAGAAAAATTTAACACATGATGCTTTTGAGATTATCAAAGCCTATTGTAGTGACTGAAAAGAAATTACCATATCCTAGATGTCAAACAATCAGAATACCAAAAAAGAATCAATCCAAGGAGGCTACAAAAGCAAATTAGAACAGAATATCAAATGGCCTTAAAGAAGTTTTGAAAATATGTTTGTTGTCTTCTTAAACTTCCCTTTTGCCTCATGCCTCACCAAAATCAACTAAGCCTATAACATGAAAATAAGGATGAACTGAGTAACATAATACTATGTACAGGTAAGTAAAGATAATAAAGAATTGACTGTGATTTTGACAGGCACATAGGAACCATAGAAAAGGAGAGGAATCGTCATGGAGGTGCTTTGCCCTATGCAATAAAGTGTCTGGTTATAGTGAAAAAACAAAAAGCACAGTGGGGTCTTGTATTCTCTGCATCTTATAATCAATTATGTGACTAAAGATGTGGAATATCATTTGTAAGTACCTATGTCTTCCTTTCTCTTCATTCATTAGGGATGCCTTTAATGCATGTGGACTATTTTTCTAAAGGCTTTCTATAGTTAGGAAAGACAGCAAATATTGTTCATTTCTGTGTAACTGGTGATTCTCCAGAAATGATGAAGTCCTCCAGGTGCTTATTTGTAGATGACATTTCACTTAATGCATCAGACCCTGAAATCTAAATATCTACATAGGGGAACAAAACAAGAAGATGAAGAATGTCCATTATCTATGCTATTCTATGTAATTGGATAATGTCACAATCCATCCTAACAGTTTGGGGACTTAAGGAATTTTTACAAAATAAAAATAATGCATAAATCAATAGATCTTTATCATTTTGTGTTTTTAACTCAATAAAGTAAGACCCATGGCTAAAAATGAGACCATCAGAGTTAGGAACTGGGACAAGGGCAATTATAGCAAGGAAAGGTATGTTCAAGTCAAAGAACCCAGGACATCTGGATTTTTTTTTTCTCCAAAGATGTTGAATGGAACCAGTCTTGGTTAACAGAAAATTGTCCCCAGATATAAGGTAACATTGTCCTTGGGACCTAGACAAAAAGAGAGAAAGGTGTTAGCTATGATCCTTCAAAGAGACTAGTCTCAAAAAGGGGACACTCCAGTTTCACCAGCTTTCTGTCTCTTTTCCTAATCAGTGAATTAGATAACTGGGTTCTCCATCTGCTCCACACCAGGGTCAACCAATGATGATAACGAGGACTTTCAGAAGAGTAGGGAAGAAGGCACTCAATAATTCATGTGTAGGTTATTTTCATAAAGGCTTGTTATATATAGAAAATTTGGTAGTTATTCTTATTTTCTTTGTGACTCTTACTCAGACTGGCTTCAGTTATGATTAAAATTATCTCAAGACTGAATTTTGGGTGAGAATATTAATTATTTATTATATTAGGTATATTGGTTAGGCTAGCATCATAACTGATAACAGAGGGAGACAATCTGAATCATATGACTTCCAAAAACTAATGTGGAAATTTGCTATTAAAATAAAATAAAAATAAAAATTTTAAAGTACTTATAATATGCCAGGCATATGCTAAGGGCTGGGGAATCAAAAGTGAAAGGGTATTTCATTCCAGCAGTAGAGACAAGTTACATGCACATATAATATACATACATACACAAAAATAGACTTATGTGTATTAAATATATTTGTTTTTCATTTATTTCCAAGTTCATATATATTTTTTAATTCAAAGTTGTAGTTCAGGGCAAGGACACTAGCAGTTGAGAGATCAGGAAAGACTTCAAACAAAAGTTAGCACTTGAGCTGAGTCTTGAAGGAAAGAAGGAATTCCGGGTGGCCTATGTAAGTAGTGAATTATTCATTACAGTCATGAGGGAAAGGTAGTGAAAAATCAAGGAGATAAGAAAGTGTCTGTAAGAAAACTGGAAAGGTAGGAAAGGGACAAGTTTGAAAAGAACTTTAAACGCCAAGCAAAAGAGTTTGTGTTTCAACTCAGAAGCAATAGTGAGTCATTAGAGTTTGCTAAGGGGGGAGTGAAGAAATAATATCCCTAATTGAAGGAATAATGTGGATAGATGGTGTTATCCATACTATGGAACTGTTTTGGATACTTATTTGACTGTTGATAAGTGGCACAATTCCCTTTTGATGAAAGGAAGCAAAGTTCACCTCCCTCCACTTGAACAGAGGGCATAAAAGCCTTGGAGACTATGTTATAAGAAAACAGTGTCTATATTTATTAGAAATCAAGTTAGACTGTGAGGATTAAACAAAAGGATACCATGACTCTAATTTCTCATACTTCACCCAACCAATCTAAGTCCATCTCACGACAGTCACTTCTGTTCTTCTGGCTACGCTACCAGCTCCCTGTTTCTAACTAGGTTTTACCCAAAAGGCTATAATCCCCAGTCTTTAGTTTAGTGGTTTCTCTAAGAATTTGTCTCCAAAATCTGCTAAGAGTGGCCTCAAGATGGCTGAGTCCATCCAAAGCTGGTTCTGACCCTGAGATAAAAACCCCAGAACCCAACAGACAGGATCTTCAGATAAAACTTCAGACAAGTTGGTAAATAGCAGGTGTGACTAGATCTTCTTTAAGATGCTCTCCAATTGAAAAGGAACCTCCAAACTTCCACAAACAGGTTAAGGTAAGGTAGCCCAGGAAAGCTGCACCTTCCTCTTCTAGCTCAGCAACAGGAAGTGGCAGTTTCTCCCTCAAACGCCTTCCTCCTCAGCTCTCTGCATCCCAGGATTCCTGGTTTGGGCCCAGGACTTTGGAGATAATTTCCAATCCTCTCAAACTTGCTCTTATAAAATTCAACTCTCTATAATCCCATTCCTATATGAGAGAAGGTGATTTGATTTATTTTTACACTTTAGGAAAAATCTTGGCAGCTATGTGAAGAAGAGATTAAAGTTATTGTTGTTCAGTTATTTCCAACTCTTCATAACCCCATTTGGGGTTTTCTTGGCAAAGATACTAGAGTGATTTTACTATTTCCTTTTCCAGCTTATTTTGCAGATGAGGAAATTGAGGCAAACAGGGTTAAATGACTTGTCCAGAGTCACAAAAAAATTAAGTATCTGAGGTTAGATTTAAACTTAAAAAGAATCTTCCTGACCTCAGGTCTGACACCCCATCCACTTCACTTCCTAATAGGGAGAGATTTAAGGCAGGAAAATCCATGAGACTATTGTAGTAATCCAATAAGGAAGGGATGATGGTGTTAACTAAAATGATGGCTATATGAATGAGATATGTATATATATATATATATATATGTATATTTGAGATATGTTGTGAAGAGAGGAGTAAAAAAAATAACATCTGGATGGATATATGGATGAGAGAGTGAGGCATTGAGAATAACACCAAGGTTGCAAATATCAGTGATGGGGAGATCACAATAATAAGAAAGTTTATGAAAGGTTGGAAAACAATTCCATTATGGGCATATTGAGTTTTGAGACACCATCAGGACACCCAGATATTAGTAAGCTATTTGTGATGGTGGCCTGGGGCTCAGCTAGAAGGATGTATTTGTGGGATAGGGATCTAATGTTAAATGAGACCTACCACTGAGCCCAGAAAATTATATATCAAGGAAAAAAATCATTTTCCCCTACTTTTCCTTTACTGAAATATTAAGGATTTTTCCATTATTGCCAGATAATGCTCTGTAGGAAGTAAACCTATATTAGTACCAAAAAAAAGAAGAATTTTGAGATCTCTTTGACTATACAACCATTTGTTATTCAGGGATAAATTCAAACTTTTCAGTTCACTTAAAA
This sequence comes from Gracilinanus agilis, assembly GCF_016433145.1. NCBI lineage: Eukaryota > Metazoa > Chordata > Mammalia > Didelphimorphia > Didelphidae > Gracilinanus > Gracilinanus agilis. The sequence goes on from NC_058135.1 coordinate 51,117,067, forward strand.
TGTCATTCAATATTGTTACAGATATATATTGGTTTGGCTCATATACCACATTAGCATAAAGCAAGGTGATTTTCTTTTCTGTGGAAAGTCATTAAATTTAAGAGGGAGGAGATTTCAATTATTCAATAAATACATAAGCAGTTTGAGGTGGCTTACTTTTAGATCACTAGTAAAAGTTTGAAAACTTCCATTTTGCTAATGATGGAGAAAGGTTAAAGGAAAGGGCTAAAAGGAAACATTTAATTTTGTTGCAGAGAAAAATAATAACTTAGAGGTATTCCCCAGGAAATGAGATCAAAGTCTCTTTTGCTAACAGATAAAATGTCAAAAAGAAATGCACTTTCAGTTAGAGGAAGAAAGGAAAAAAAGGTTTAAGGAATGGAGTTTTTAACTTTAATATATTTATTGTTTAATATGCATATTCTTTAAAAGCTTGCTTTTGACTGCTGACAAAATTCTAATACTATGAAAAACATAGTAAGTACATATAAAACAAAACCATGATTAAAACAAACCAAAATGTCTCCATTAAGAAGTGGTCCCATAAGAAGTAACCATCATTTTTTTTGACAGTGTTTCTAGACTGATAGTTATAATTTACTTACATTTTAGCAAAGTTTTTTCTTAAAGTCTCTCACGTTATTCTTGTGGGAAAGATGGAAAACAGTGATCTAAATCACAGTTTATGTGGATTTAATTGAAAGGTTAGTTCCAAAGATTAGTCATTAATAGGTTTATGTATAACTAAAAAGGGTATGGCTAGTGTTATCATTTTTATCACTGATTTGATTTTCTGGTGACAGAGACTAAGAAAGGTAACTAAGATAATATATGGCAACATCTGGATTGTCATGTGAAAGACATTCATTTTGATTAGCTTCAAAGAACAGGGCCAAGATCAGCAATGGATAGAAGTTTCAAAGATCCAGATAAAGGCTCCAAATAAGAGTGATCAATTATAAGTAAGTATACCAGATACTCAAGGAAGTATTGAGGTACCCATCACCAGACATATTTAAGCAGAAGCTGGATGACCTCTCCCCATGCACATTGTAGAGGTTAATAACCTCCCAGGTCTCTTACAACTCTGAAATTCTATGATATCAAGATGAACACTGCCTCTATTTCCATAGAGTTGGGTTCTATTCAGCTTTCATCTCGAGAATTAAAATGAAGTGTGAAGCCAAGTGAAAAAGAATCAGTTTATTCTGTCCATCAGATTTTAATGATAGATCCTCCACTTCCCCATATGCCCATTCTTATAAATTTGGCTATGTAAGTGGTAGAGGGAAAGAACATGAAATATGTAACTATGGGGAAATATTCAAAATAAAAATTAATAAAATAAAATAAAATAAATTTGGCTATATATCCTCTAACAAATCTGTGAAGTACCAGTATAACTAGTATAGTACAGCGACTCAACACCATCAAAGTTTTCCTTCATCCTGCACCTAGAAGATGGCATTAAAAGATTGAAGTATTCAGTTGAGATTTATGAGTTTCACTTGAGGACAAGGCAGCCAGAAATACTTACATGAACTGTGAAAAAGAAAGATGCATCGCCAGCTCCACTTACTACTTTTGAGTTGAATAATGCTTAACTCCTAGAAAAAGATGGTGGGTCAAGACCTTCCCATGGAGAACTTTCATACTTAGGAGGTTAACAAGGACATCTGAGACTAATGGTTGCTTAATCAAAGAATTCTGTTTTGTTCTTTTCGTCTTGATATTTTAGTTAATATTATTGGAAACTCTAGCTTGTATGTAGGGAACCTGCCTCAGTATGCTAAATATATTATGTAAATATCCTGCCCCAGTTTTCCCTGGTTCAGTAATATATATGAAGGGAATAAAAAACAATTCCCCAAAATGTACCTAGAGTTAGTCATAAAAGATAGTGACACTAGATTTATGCCAGTTGTGCCATGACTCTCATGCTTATTATTCTTCTGATTCCCTTATTTGATTTATAAAAGATTCTTTAGAAAAAGTTTTATATCTAGCTTGGGTTTTTCTGTTACTTTCTTCACTGATGAGTTGTCTGATTTGTAAGTCAACTGCTTTGTATTTTCTTTTGCCCTCAAACACGCCCCACAAATCCCTCCTGACCTCCCTATTGAGCCCTTTGTTATTTAGTATTCCATGTTTTTGCAAGCTAATTTCCTTATAAAATAAAACATTTCCTTCTAAGAAACAATAAATTATTTGTAATTTTTTTGGTTTATTTTGTCTGTTTGACATAAAGATATATGTATATATTAAACTACCTCTTACTTATTTCTATTTATCAATTCTTTTTCAAATGATTCTTCAAACAATATTTCTTGTGCTATAATGTTCTCTTGGTTCTGCTTGTTTCACTCTTCATAATTTCCAGTTCTTTGCCACTACAAAGAGAGTTGCTATAAATATTTTAGGATATATAGATTCTTTGCCATTTCCCCTGACAACTTTAGAAAATAAATCTAATAGTGGTATTGCTGGTCAAAAGGTATATACAGTTTTATAACTCCTTGAGATTAATTCCAAATTGCTCTCCAAAATGATTCAATCAGTTCACAATTCCACCAACAGTATATGTGTTCCCATTTTTCCACATCCTCTCCAATATTTGTCTTTTTGCCCTTTTATCTTTTTAGCCAATCTGATACATGTAAAAGGAAGAGAAGGAAGGAGAGATTTAAATAGGTATTTCAATGTAACAATCAAACAAATAAATACATTTTTTAAAAGCATGGTTCATTCCAAAATCTTTAAGTAATTTTGCTTCTAATTTACCTAAATAAAGACTTCCTTAGCTCTTTAGTTAGCAAGGAGATTTAGTGTTTGCTGAATGACATCTTTTCCAGATTTTGTTACATGATAAAGTACATGAATTACTTTATTCCGACCATTTTCATATCTGTTTTTAAGAGACCAAAACAATATTTCATTGTTTGTGTGTGAGCTAGCCAAGGACAGCATTGCTCCAACAATTACATCAACTCATTTATGAAATATTTAAGAGGAGGAAATGATTCTGTAAAATTCTTTGATTCCTTGAGGATGACAAATGATTATAAGTATCATTTCCTCCTAAAATAGCCAGGGTCAACATTTAAAAAATGAGCTTCTCGGAATCTTGGCAAGACTCCTGTTTTAGTTAGAGAATCCTGGGAGAATTGGAGGATGAAAGAACAACAAACAGATGATAAAATATGGAGAAAAAAATCTATAAAAGATTTTATAACAACTTATTTTCCTCATCAATGACAGCCAAGCCACCATCCCTGAGGTCTAACTTTAAAATCCCTGATATACAAGGTATTGAAAGTAGCACTAAAGAAAACAAAGTTGAGAAATGCAACTAGATGACTCCAAATATGAAGTGGGAAAGTTCATGTTGGAGGTAGAATAATTTTAAGGGTGTGTGTGTGGGGGGTTGATTTCCATTATAAGCAGAAATCCAGACCTACAACTGAAGAACTTTTGGAAAATGACTTAAAGGCAGTTGGAAGTTTTGTTAGATAAGCAGTGAAATAGCAAATATCTACCTTTGACTAAAAAAAAAAAAGAAAAGTAGAAAACAGAATAAAGGAAACAGTATAAATGTTTTCTCCTGATTCTGCTCAATTCACTGGGTGTAAGTGATATTAGTTTCCGTAGATTTCTCTGAAACTATTCCCTTTATTATGTCCTACAATATTATAGTATTCCATTACACTCATATACTATAATTTGTACAACCATTCTTCATTTGATAAGTATTCCTTTGACAATTTAAGGGAAACAAGTATCAAATTCTTTTCCAGAATGGAAAGACCAACTCACAGCTCTACTAATAGGGAATTATTTTCCCACAGATCTTTCAACATTTATCATTGTTTCTCTACCCGGCCAATATGACAGGTATAATATTGAACCTTTAAATTTGCATTTCTATTATAAATAGGAATGACTTAGAGCATTTATTCCATATGACTATTGACAACTTGGAATTCTTCTCAAAACTGCCTGCTTATATTATTTGATAATTTATCAAGTTGGAAATGGCCTCTATTCTTAGTATGTGATATGAGATTCTGATCTATAACTAATTTCTGCTAGGCTGTTTTCCAGGGATTGGGTGGGATGGGGGTTCTGGTGTTTCTGTTGTCTTTGTTTTTTGATGATTAATTCTTGCTTCAGTAGCTATGATTTTATTATCAAACACTAGGCAACTGTTTATAACATTTGTCTCCATCTGTGGTGTGCCTAATCTGTTCCATTGATCAATCTCTTCATTTCTTAACCAGTAAGATAGTTTGTGTTCTGGTTCTGCTAAGCCCCTTTCCTTTTCACATTTTTCATTATATTTCTTGAGATTCTTGACCTTTTATTCCTCCAGATGAATTTTATTGTTATTATTTATATCTCTATGAGGTAATCCTTTTGTAGTTTAATTGCCATAGAATTCAATAGATAAATTAATTTAGGTATTATTGTCATTTTTATTATACTCACTCAGGCTAACTATGAGCCATTACTATATTTGAATTATTAAGGTCTCTATTTGTTCAAAGAATGGTTTTATAGTTGTAATCATATTATGTATGTCTTGGCAAGTAGACTAAGAAGAATTTCATGCATTCTATAGTTATTTTAAATTGAATTTCTCTTCCTGCTGGGTTGGTTGGAACATACAGAAATGCAGAATTTTATGTGGCTTTATATCCTGCAACTTTTTAAAGTTATTACAATTATTATTTTAATTGACTTTCAGTAAGCCATTAAGTAAGCCATAATATTTCTGAGAAAGTGATGAATGAACTTTCTCTTTGCTTTTGCTTATATTCATCCTATTTTCTTTTTCTTGTCTTATCACTATAGTGAGCATTTCTAGCTCCATATCAAAAATAAATGGTGATAATGGGCATCGTTGCTTGACTTCTGACCTTATCAGAAAACCTTCTGATTGATCCCCATTATAATATAAGGTTGGTTCTTCATTTTAGACAGGTACAGCTTATATGACCTACAAAACATGCATTTATTTTTGTTTTCTAGTGGTTTTAACAGGAATAGATTAGTATTTTGTCAACTCTATTGTCTTTATCTATTGATATTATTGTATGATTTCTGTTGTTTCATTAGTATGGTCAATAATGTTGATAGTTTTTCTGATATTGAAGCAATCTTGAATTTCCAATATTAAGGTAACATGTTCCAATAATTTTGTTTATGTTTTATTTAAAATGATTTATCAATATTCATTAGGGATATTGGCCTATATTTTTTCTTCTCTGTTTTTACTTACTTTATTTTATGTATCAAGACCATATTTGTATCACAAAAACAATTTTCTAGGACTCATTTAATTGTTTAAATATTTGATAAAATTCTCTTAACTATCTGGTCCTGTATTTTTTTTTTTACTGTCTTAGAGAGTTCATTTATAGTTTAAGTTTTTTTCTAAAATAGAGTTTTTTAAAGTAATTCTTCCTTCCTATTTTTTCCTCAAAGAGCTTTTATAATACTTAAAATTGTTCTTTAATTCAAAAATAATTGTTTAATAGTTAATTATTAGAATTAACTTTTGATGGAATTTATTTATAAATTCATCTACTTCTCAGATATTGTCTTTGGAAGTTCATTGATGGCTTATTCAATTTCTTTTTCAGAGGCCAAATTAATCTGGGTATTTTATATTTCTGTAAATATTCACCACTTTCCTTTAGATTGTGAGTTTTCGAAAGTGCTTTCTAAATGGGTAACTTGTAGTGATCTAGCTGACAAACAAGACAAATGAAAAATAGTCCATATATAAAATTTACATATTTGTAAACACATTTTTGTAAGCTATTTGGGGTTATAAGCAACTGGTCCATGGCTGGCTTCCTCAGTTCTTCCTTGTATACTTTTTATGGTTTCTCAGGTCTTCTTGAAGCACAACATGTGAGTCAAATTCTTGGTAGAGCAGAAGCAAAATGGTTTTCCAACTGTCCTCTCATATACTAAAAAAGGTCATACATATGATGTACACAATAATGGTAAAAGATCTCTCAACTGTAAATATGAATAACATGGAAATAGGTTTTGAACAATGATACATGTATAACCCAGTGGAACTACATGTCAGCTTCAGCAGTCGGGGGAGGAAAGAGCAGGGAGAAGAGGATCATGAATCATGTAACTATGGAAAAATATTCTAAATAAAAATTTTTTAAATAAAAAAAATAGATCTTAAAAAAATCCCTCTTGTCTTCAACTAATTCCTGAACTTTTAGCCATGTAGAAATAAATTTTGCTAAATACCAGGAAGTGTGGTTTGTCATGTTTTAAAAAACTGCATTTGTGAAATTTGTCAAGCAAATACATACAAGGCACATAAAAGACATCAATCAAAAGCACATTAAAACTGCCAGGGAGAAGGGGCAAGTTGTAGTATTATTTCCTTTTTACTAAGTAGCATAAAACATAATTCTAGTTCTGGCTGTTTAAGAAGGAATGGAAAGACTGCAGGTTTTAAAGGACAAGGAATAAAACAAGAACAATTCGAAGTTGACTTCTCAAAAGCATTAGAGTTCTTAAACTCTGGATAATGGACTCTCAGGGAGTCAACAAAGATGGATAGGAAAACATTTTTTTTATTTTTCCACTAAATTCTAATTTTAATTATTAATAAAAATAAGATTGTTATAAAAATAATATTTTCTTCAATTATTTGTAAATATTAGTTGGCAAAGAGGTCCATTGACTTTATTTGACTAAAGTTAAGAACTCATAAATCAGAGTAAAAAAGCAGCTAAAGAAGATAATTTGTTATCCTTATTTTCAAATGTCTCTAATTATCTTTTTTTAATCTGGAAATCTTTAATTAATTAATTAATTTAAAATATTTTTACATGGTACATGATTCATGGTCTTTCCCTCTCCTTCCCCCACCTCCTCCCATAGCCAACATGCAATTCCACTGGGTTTTACATATATCATTGATCAAGACCTATTTCCATATTATTGATATTTGCACTGGGGTGATCATTTAGAGTCAATATCCCCATCATATCCCCATTAACCCATGTGATCAAGCAGTTGTTTTTCTCCTGTGTTTCTACTCCCACAGTTCTTCCTCTGAATGTGGAGTTCTTTCTCGTAAGTCCCTCAGAATTGTCCTTCTCCAATTATATTAAGGGAGAGCACCACAGAATTATCAAAAAAAAAACAAACAAAAAAAACTAATATACTTTAAGTTTAAATACATATCATATAAGATACTCACTGTGGCCATAGAAATAGCTAAATGGTAAGGAATCAATAATTCCTAATACAGAGATGGCTCTATGCTCTCAATGTTTTGAATCCTCTTTTGACATGAGACCAGTAAAGATCATACCATAGTTACACTTTTTTCAATATGAACCAAATCTACCCCTTGCCTTTTTTATCATTTAATTTTGATTAAAAACATCATTTTAAATAATCACATACACATTCTATTCTACAACAAATAATTTAAAAGATTTTATATAAAATTGTATACAAAACTATTAACTGTAATTATTTTCAAATTTTTAAACTTTATATTTCATTAACTTAATCATATTTAATTATTTTATAATTATGTATTTTAAAATATAAAATTTTATCAGGCATGCCCTTGTCTCTCTTTATATCAAATTTGAAGGCTTTGCTCAGCAACATCTTCCCTTCAAAAGTCAATTACTCACTCCTTTAGGCGCACTTATTAAACCCCTACCATGTGTTGGGCACTATGCTAAAAGTGGGGTATACAAATACAAATACAAGTAAAAAAGAAAGACAGTCCGTGACCTCAGAAAGCTCACATGCTAATGAGGAAAACAGTGTGAAAACACACATACACACACACACACAAATATATATACTGTAAATGAGAGGTGATCTCAAAAAGAAGGCACTAGCAATGGAGCAAGGATATAGATAAAGACTTCTTACAGAAGACAATATTAACTCTGTGTCTTGAGGGATGCCAGATAAGGAGGGAAAGCACTCCAGACCTGGGGGAAAGATAGTAAAAAGGAAGTCAGAACTTGAAATATAATGGAGAGGGGAGTGGTTACATTCAGAAACTAAAAGAAGCCCTTTGAGGCTTTTAACAGCCTCAAAAGCAAGAGTTTTTATGTACTCTGCAATCCCCATCTTTTTGCCACTACATCACTGCTGAAACAAAACACAGCTGGTTACACAGGATCAAGGGCCATTTTGCATGTTTGCCAATTGCATGGGTCTCCAAACCCAACAAATTCATCATGTGGTGGCCAAACTACTTTGGGATATTCAGTGTAAATGGGAGTTTCTAGTACCTAAGAACCGAGCATGGAAAGGATTCTCTCCTCAGATACCAGACACAGACTGCGGTCGGACTTGTTCTAAAAACCTTTCTAATATACCACAGCCTGTCCAAGCTCCCAGTCATTTTCATGACCATTTGAGGCCATGATGACACATCAGAAAAAGATTTTTGTATATTTCCCCAATCAAAAGTATCTCAAATATAAAAAATGAGACAAAAGACAAAAGAAAGTATTTTTAAAGTGCCTTTTGCCACTCCACATAATCTCACTTTTATTGAAAAATTCATTCTAGTCTTGATTGGGTTTTTAATAACACTGAGGCAAAAATAATTATGTAGCATGCTATCATGAGGTCTGGATAGAGGTACATTAGGTAAATTTAAAGTGTCCAGGCAGTTTCCAGGCATGTAATCAATTAGATGGAAGTATAGTTTTGTTTTTTTCCCCCAAAGCTAATTACTAGAGCTTCATCACTCATGTCATTTCTAATTAAACTATAGGCAAAGGTTGACTGTACCAAGAAAGTGAGAGGAATGTGTGGTTCCAGTTCTTTTTCAGTTCTGAATAATACTACACGCTTGAGTAAGTCCTGTGTGTGTATATAGACAGATTATTATTAATCTCAGTCAATAAAATTAAACACATATTGGACCTTTCTCCCCATAAGGTTACCTTCTTCAATTTTTTTTGCCATGACAAATATCTGTAATGTGACTGAATTGAAGTTACTAAGTTTAAGATATTTCTTTTCTGACCTTCAAAGTACAAAATCTCCAGCAGAATAATGAGTTGGCAGCTATTTTTTAAGCACTGAGTTGATTAATCAAAAAGGGTGAAAATGAAACTGTACTGTTATTATAAATGTTGAAAAGATCTGGGTTTTTAACCTTTGAACTAAAAGTAGGAAAATGAAATTCTCCATGACTAAAAGACTAAATAAACTTTCATATGAGAAATCTCTTGAAATGCTATTATAGACATCACTGTGTAAGTAAGGAGAAATTAAATGCATATTCCCCATTTAAAGGCAGCTTCAGCAACATTCAGTAGATATCGTTAAAATATGTATGGCCATATCTCCCAGGTGAGTTTCAACATTAAAAATAAATTGACAGTTTAAGAAGATATTCAATAGAGAGTTGAAGGGTTCTCATAGGGTAAGCAGGAAAGTTAGAAGGCTCGAGAATAATTTCTATATTCTTTTGTGTGCTCTATTCTTTTGGTCTATGAAATATAGTTCTAAATTTTATACAGTTTTGCCAAATAGCATCATAAAATTTTGTGAAGGAACTCTAGACATAATCTACTCTGACTCTCTCTTTTTACAGATCAGGAAACTAATTATTAAACTAATTAATTCAATCCCCTCTTAAATGAGGGAACCAAGAACCTGAGAAAAGCAAATGATTTATTCAAGTCTACATAGCAAGTTATTTGTCTAGTCAATAGAAACTAGGTTTCCTCTCTCCCAATCCATTCCTTTCTCTACTTTGGTGTTGTTGAGTCATTTCCAGTCATGTCTGACTCTCTACTACTGAGACTCATTTCATACAGTCTTCACACAGAGTTTGAGTTATGTGTGTGAATGTCACAAATAAAGAATAACATCTAGGCCAGCAATTAGAAAATCTGTGGGAAAAATGTTTGCAATTCTTTCAACAAGAACAAACATAGAAAAATGGTTTTCCTTAATTTAAAGTATTATTGGACATGAAGAAATAAAAGTATTTTGATGTCATGTAAGTTCAAAACTTTCTGGAGACCCAAAATTAGTTAATATTCATTTATGTCAGTACCTTAAATTGTCATAACTTACTATCTATATGAGCTTGGATATAGTATTTTAGTTTTCTGTACCTCAGTTTCCCCATCTATAAGAAGAGGGAATTAGACTGAAATCCTGTCTTCTTCAAAATCCTATGATCCTAACTCTTTCTCCATGATAAAAATAGTCCGTCTGTGGCAGACCAAGACCTGGACACCAGCCAACGTCAAAGAAAGGCATAGAACTGAAAGAAGACCTAGCTTGAGAGAATAGACAGATGAACAGTTAGCATCAGACTAGTTCATCAATTATCAACAGATGTGTATACCATCAGATGCATAAAGTCCAGTGTCAGAGGTTAAAAAAACTGTTCTAAGGAAGTCGGACAGATGATCATGATAAAGCATATAGTGTGGCTAGGTCTACAGCCCTAAAATAGATTGAAGGGGTCAGGTAAGGCAGAATCTCTAGATTGAAATAACCAGGGAGACAGCAGGCAATAGAAATAATAATTCATATTCCAATGCTCCTTAAGTTTTACAGAGTAATTTCTTATAAGAATCCAATAAAAAATTCTCAATTTAAGAGCTGAGCTTGAACCCCAACTCCACTACTTATTGCCTAGGTAATTTCAAACAAGTCTATGATGTTCAGGTTTTTCACTTAAAAACTGAAGGTAATTGGACTTAGATAATCCCCAAGGTCACTTCCAACTCAAAATCTATGGTCCCAGAATTCAATTTTGCAATTGAAGAAATAAGGCTAAGTGATTTGTTCAGTGTTACAGGACTGGTAGATATTGAAGCCAAGATTCATACCAAAGTATTTCTTGTTATACACTGGGTGTGAATGTAGATTCACACCCAGTGTGTAACAAGACTGGGAACAACGTAACAGAACTGCAATAACAAATATTAGACATATGAAACAAGGCAGTTCATTCTATTTCCCAAAACAAAATTCATTTTTTAAACATTTATTAATATTTGTTTTTAACATGGTTACATGATTCATGCTCCTACTTTCCCCTTCACCCCCCGCACTCCCCCCACCCATGCCCGATGCACATTTCCACTGGTTTTAACATGTTTCATTGTTCAAGACCTATTTCCAAATTCTTCATAGTTGCATTGCTGTGGTAGTTTCAAGTCTACATCCCCAATCATGTCCTCCTCAAACCATGCATTCAAGCAGTTGTTTTTCTTATATGTTTCCTCTCCTGCAGTCCTTCCTCTGAATGTGGGTAGCATTCTTTACCATAAATCCCTCAGAGCTGTCCTGTGTCATTGCATTGCTGCAAGTACAGAAGTCCATTGCATTTGATTTTACCATAGTATATCAGTCTCTGTTCTTCTGGCTCTGCTCCTTTCCCTCTGCATCAGTTCCTGGAGGTCTTTCCAGTTCACCTGGAATTCCTCCAGTTTATTATTCCTTTTAGCACAATAGTATTCCATCACCAGCATATAACACAGTTTGTTCAGCCATTCCCCAATTGAAGAACACACCCTCCTTTTCTAGTTCTTTGCCACCAAAAAAAGTGCAGCTATAAATATTTTCATACAAGTCTGTTTATCTATGATCTCTTTGGGGTACAAACCCAACAATGGTATGGCTGGATCAAAGGACAGGCATTTTTTTATAGCCCTTTGAGCATAGTTCCAAATTGCCAGCCAGAATGGCTGGATCAGTTCACAGCTCCACCAGCAATGCATTAATATCCCAATTTTGCCACATGCCCTCCAGCATTCATTACTCTCCCCTTCTTTCATTTTAGCCAATTTGATAGGTGTGAGGTGATACTTCAGAGATGTTTTGATTTGCATTTCTCTAATTATTAGAAATTTAGAACACTTCCTCATGTGCTTATTAATACTTTTGATGTCTTTACCTGGAAATTGCCTATTCATGTCTCTTGCCCATTTATCAATTGGGGAATGGCTTGATTTTTTATACAATTGATTTAACTCCTTGTATATTTGAGCAATTAGACCCCTGTCAGAGTTTTTTGTTATAAAGATTTTTTCCCAATTTGTTGTTTCCCTTCTGATTTTGACTACATTGTTTTTGTTTGTACAAAAGCTTTTTAGTTTAATATAATCAAAACCATTTAATTTACATTTTGTAATTTTCTCTAACTCTTGCTTAGTTTTAAAATCTTTCCTTTCCCAGAGATCTGACAAGTATACTAATCTGTGTTCACTTAACTTATTTATAGTTTCCCTCTTTATAGTCAAGTCATTCACTCATTCTGAATTTATCTTGGTGTAGGGTGTGAGACGTTGATCTAAACCTAATCTCTCCCATATTGTTTTCCAAATTTCCCAACAGTTTTTGTCAAATAGTGGATTTTTATGCCTAAAATTGGGCTCTTTGGGTTTATCATACACTGTCTTGCTGCTGTCATGAACCCCAAGTCTATTCCACCAATCCTTCCCTCTGTCTCTTAGCCAGTAACATATTGTTTTGATGACTGCTGCTTTATAGTATAGTTTAATATCTGGTACTGCTAGGCCCCCTTCCTTCACATTTTTTTTTCATTATTTCCCTTGATATTCTTGATCTTTTGTTATTTCAAATGAAATTTGTTATAGTTTTTTCTAATTCAGTCAAGAAGTTTTTTGGTAGTTTGATAGGTATGGTGCTAAATAGTTAAATGAATTTGCGTAGAATGCTCATTTTTATTATGTTAGCTCGACCTACCCATGAGCAATCAATGGCTTTCCAATTGTTGAGATCCAGTTTTATTTGTTTGGAAAGTGTTTTGTAGTTGTTTTCATATAATTGCTGTGTTTGTTTTGGTAGAGAGATTCCTAAGTATTTTATATTGTCTAGGGTAATTTTAAATGGTGTTTCTCTTTCTACCTCTTGCTGCTCTAAGTTGTTGGAAATGTATAGAAATGCTGATGATTTATGTGCATTTATTTTGTATCCTGCAACTTTGCTAAAGTTGTTGATTATTTCTACAAGCTTCTTAGTTGATTCTCTAGGATTTTTTAAGTAGACCATCATATCTGCAAAGAGTGATAGCTTAGTCTCCTCCTTGCCCACTTTGATACCTTCAATTTCTTTTTCTTCTCTAATTGCAACTGCTAGTGTTTCTAGTACAATGTTAAATAATAGAGGTGACAATGGGCATCCTTGTTTTACTCCTGATCTTATTGGGAAGGCTTGTAATTTATCCCCATTGCATATGATGTTTGTTGATGGTTTTAGGTATATACTGTTTATTGTTTTTAGGAAAGGTCCTTCTATTCCTATACTTTTCAATGTTTTCAATAGGAATGGATGCTGTACTTTGTCAAAGGCTTTTTCAGCATCTATTGAGATAATCATGTGATTTTTGTTTGTTAGACTGTTGATATGGTCAATTATGTGGATGGTTTTCCTAATGTTGAACCAACCTTGCATTCCTGGTATAAATCCCCCCTGATCGTGGTGAATGATCTTCTTAATTACTTGCTGGAGTCTCTTTGCTAGTATTCTATTTAAGATTTTTGCATCTATGTTCATTAGGGAGATTGGTCTATAGTTTTCTTTCTCTGTT